>NW_021680490.1:192702-202614 GCF_001412515.2 Diachasma alloeum | reverse complement strand
TAACCCACCGTCTATCTTCTGGTCAGTCGTCTATCTACATATTGGGTGTTTGGGCTGTCTCCCACTTTTCGTCATTTTATCATTTATTCCTTCATTGTTTCCACTTCAAATCATCATTTTCCCATGATTCATATATTTTTTCAGGTATAGAACCCATCGTCGGCGTATTCAGATGATTTATCAATTTTTGATCTCTTGACGGACCTCAAATAGTCCTTAACGGTCTATCTATCGGTCTGGTTACCCTAAACCTTCTTTATCAAAAGTAGTTTATTCTCTCTGTGTGCGGATTGTGGCTTGTTTATAGTGCTTAGCACATGCATTCTTCTAGAAAATTTTTCTCCGTATAATCCGAGCCGAATGCGCTGTCCATCGCACAACGATGTGAGTTGTTATGTATTTTCTCCTGAAGTTTTTCCCTCGTGTAAGAAGAAAAATGATACAGAACAGGACAGAACGTTCAACGTGACATGGCTCTGGTACTCATACCCACTGTGTATCACCAAGGGCTGAGCATGAAACTAAAGTGATATTTGAAACGAGTTTGGGGATGGTGATGGGATTGGTATCTTGGACACTGTGGTTGTCCCCGGGACGTCCAATTTCCGGTGTATGAGAGAATCCCAGGGCCTAGATCTCCACCGAACAGGCCATAAACGGCTGTAAGAAGATCCGAGACCGACGAATCATCTATTCCCGGGAGAATCAGATTTTCTTTACTGAGAATCGTGTGAGGAAGAATGTTACGATGGGCGCCATTCCATCATTGGGAAGGACCGAAGAATTTTACGAGACTCATGCGTGTACTTCAACCGCTTGATGTGGGTAGGTATCGATGGTGATGGGTAATGAAACTTGGGGGAAAAGAGACTCGTGGAAATTTTAAACTGATGGTTCCAATAAAGAGTCCTGAAAATAAAAATTGTCTACAAATTTGGACATTTTATTCAATTTCTGTGCTAAATTCTTCAAGAGTGTGAAGAATTTCCATTGTAAATGCAAACTTTTATTTTTGTAGGTCGTTCTTATAGAATGAATTATAGAATGATTTTTACTTTTGTGCACCCGTAAAAATGTTTTTTTTTTATTAAATAGAACACTAATTTTTGAAGGGCGACTACTGGAAAAAATCACAATCCAACGGCTGTGAAAAATTCTAATGCTGTTAAGATAAAATTTCTCGGAATTTCTAGTAACATTTCTGGGGATTTCTGTGAAATTTTCACAGAAATACGGGGAAAAATTCACGTTTTCCCCAATAAAACTTCCAGCACTGGAATTTTTTCTGTCCGGCACTTTGGGTCTCCTATCCCGTGGTAACAGTAAAATTATTCTAAAAAATTTCTCTACTTGTACTGTCCCTAGACTGTAAAGAGAAGAGTTTTTGTAGAAGTACGTCGTTACTTGTTTCAAGAAACTCATGATTCGAAAATTACCAAGCGCACAATATTTCACACTGAAAAAAAAAATCTTACGCCAAAAAATTTTATACTTGTCCGAAAGATGAGGGCAATTGGTTCATTTTAAGAAAATGAGTTCTCAAATCAATTCAAGTGGTTTTTGCAGTAAAATATTTTAGAATTGGACGGGTAGTGGCGCTCGTGAGAAGTGGTTCATTGGGGGGTTGCGTCGTCAGTTTTTGGGAAAAATTATGGGTTTTTTTTTGGTAAATATTGGAGGAAAAGTGACTGTGGGGGTTCCTCAAGAGGCAATCTTCCAAGAGAATAATAAGTTCGGGATGAAATGGTGAAATCTGGGAAGTTTGAAGACTGTTTTCTGGGAGGGCGGGCGACGGGGTTAGGTGACGCCTAACGAACTGGGCGAGAGGAGTGAGAGGGGCAGAGAAACTGGCGGCAAGCACCATGTGTGAATGTGGAAAGGAGGTTATATCGGGAATTTGGGGAAAATCCACGTGGTAGTTGATGGTGAGGCTGCGGCTATTCTGCGGGAGAAACACATTGATGAGGAGGATAAAAAGGAAAGATTTGGGTACGAGGCAAGGCAAGGATAGGTGTGTGACACCCAAGGAGGGAATGAGACAACATGATTGTGTCGGCTGTTTGGGAGTGCATCAAGGGACTTTCGGGAAATATGGAGGGAAACTTTGCGGAGGTGCCTCAGTGGATGAATTCTGAAAGGAGTGATATTTTGGGAATGCAGTTGACAAATTGTTGTTGCTAAATTGGCGGGCTATGGGGGGGGGGGCTATGGAGGGAAGAGCCGACAGTTATCCGGAGAAAGTGCAGTGAAATTTGGGGGGGTTGTTGCTAAATTGGTGGACTATTGGGGGGACTATGGAGGGAAGAGCTGACAAATGCCCAGAGAAATTGGCGGAAATTGGGGGGGGGGGCATCTCCTGAAATAGAATTGAAATAGTTATAGGGGTACATAGCAACAGTCTGAACAGGGGAAAAGGGAAACGGCTATGAATGGAACAGAATCAGGGAGGGGACCACAAGGGATGTGGTAGCTGCTAGGGACCCTTGTGGCCAGGAGATGGCAGCGTTTTGACAAGGTTTGAGTTCCAGCTAGGAACATGGAGATGGCGGCGGGAGGGGAGAAGAAGCTTGGGGCCGCCCTAGGGGTGGTGTGGCCTTGAAGTGGTCTCCTTCAACCAAGGAAAGGATGATGAGAGGGGGTGACGAAACTTGGAGTCGTCCTTTGGAATGGTGCGGCCTAGGAGTAGTCCTCTCGATCTGAGGCCATGGCATTGGAAAATGGAAAGGGAATGGAAACATGGAGTCGTTCTGGAAACGGTGCGGCCTTGGAGTACTTTCTGACAACCGTACTGATGGCGATGGTGATGGCTTCGCGGGTCTACGGTTCAACCGACTTTTTNGCTGACAGGGGCAACTTTCTGGCCCATATGGCATTCATGTATTTTGTTTTTTTTTATTATAACTATCAATATTCTATGTCGGGGTTTCATTATAGGGATGCGAACAAAATGTAAGCGCCCGAGAGAGTATACATATGATGGAATAATAATAATATTTTACAATTGAGGCTACAAACTATTAAATGAATTAATTGAATTTTATTTGGTTTGAACAATCGCTTTCTTGTCACCAAGAAATTGTCCTCGTATTTAGAACAAATATAAAATTTCTTGACTCAAGTTTTTTTTTCTTAGTGCAAGATATTTTGCTTTTGAAAATTTTCAAGCCACGAGTTTCTTGATTAAGTAAAGACGTACTTCTCAATAAATTTTGTTTTTCTCAGTGTAAGGTATCTGCTACGAAGTTTCTACTGTAATTTCCTCTCCGTGTTCAACTCAGAACATCCCCAAAACTCCAACTGAATCGACGACATCCACCAATTGTTTATCGACATGAATTCAAACGATTCCCTCGCTCCCCCAAACTCCACCCCTCGAAACGAAAAGGAACTTTACGACCCACATGCGTGCACTCCAACCACTTGATGCTTGAATAGCGATGGTAATGCGAGGTGATAAAACAAGATGAAAAAGAAGATGTACACCTGAAGCCTCAGAATACCGTGTCCGAGGAACGGATAGGGCGTGAGTTTTTGGTAAGCACCGAGGCAGAACGACTGCGAGCCTATTCTCGAGTTTGAGGTGAACGGATTTGTGAACGGAAGTGGCTCCGTTCACGCATTTCGGTGGGGAACGAAAGTTTCCGTGAACGAATACTAAATTCACATGTGAATTAACTTCGTTCACGGAGATCATTTTCAATTCGCACACTGATTCCCAAGTCGCGAACTTCACACGTCGTGATACTCTGCATTTGGAGTACATCGTAATAGATATATCTCCGCAAATTATCCATTTTTCAACTTATTGTAAAACAAAGAATTGAACTATAATAATTAAATTTAAGACCCGGGTGTACTATCTTTCGAACGTTATCTCGATGTTTTTTGTTCATCTTTCGTCATCTGAAATTGTCAATTAAGTCCTGCATCATGCAGAAGTTTTGACAAATTATGAATGAATAATCAAAAAAAAGAAAAAATTCTTAATTTTTTCAAAGAGCATTTTTAATTTATATTCAGAATAAGTTGAATAACAAGAAATTGAAAAATGTATCTGATTTACGGTGACAAATGGCGGCCTGTCACCCAATATCATGCAGGGGGAAGACTGATTTCGTAAATCTTTTCCCACACTGCACAGAGACATTTATTACGGAAAAAGCTCTTTGAAAAAAGTTGTAATATTTTGGAAAATTTTTTAATCACACTTTTATCACATAAGAATGGCAGATGACTATATACCACTGTTTTGAAAATTAAGATACCTAGCTGTCACTTCCCACGAGGAGTTAGTGTTTTGTTATCCACCATGGAAAATGACAGCTAATAAATAATTTGCCACAGCGAATCAGATATTTGTAATTTCCACTTTTTTCAACTCATTCTGAATCTCAATTAAAAACGCTCTTTGAAAAAGTTCAGAATTTTTTCTATTTTTTTTATCATTCTATCATAATTTTTGGGAATTTCTACATGATGTACCACTCAATTGACAATTTTGGATTACGAAAGATGAAAAAAATCCAGATAACATTCGAAAGATAGTACACCCGGGCCTTAAACAATTAATGTTTAATGTTTCGTTCCCTTGAAGAGGTTAACTGTATCCTCATACGAATATCTTCACGTGTGAATCGAAAACGACAGCCGTCAACGAAATTGATTCACATGTGGATCTAGGATTTGTTTACGAAAACTTTCGTTCCCCAACACGATACGTGGACGGAGCCACTTGCGTTCACAAATTCGTTCACCTCAAACTCAAGAATAGGCCCCTGTTGTCATAAATACAACTGGAGATGATGGCGGGGGGTGGAGTGAGTTCGTTGTAGGGCTTGAGAAATGAGCCTTGCGGTGGAAACCGGCAAGGGTTTCCTATAGGTACAGAGAGTTATGTGAAGCAAACGGACTATGGGAACTCGAGTGGAGGGGGAGGGATGAAATAGCGGCAGAAGAACATACTCTGTGGCAGAAGTGATTCAGAATGTGGCATATTATCTCTTGAAAAAAAATTCATTCACGGGGCACCGCTGGAGAGGTTGGAAAACAGTGGGTTGGCGGAGCACACTCCGTTGTACCACATGAATATGAGGCCCGGATGTGCTGATAATGCCTGCGTCGTGGGGATCTCCATCAATGCTGAATGAGGCGAGATATTTTCAAATTCCCGGGGAGATTAACAGTCGTGGGGTATGTCTTATTATTTTTGAGGGAGTAAAATTTTTAATGGAGAAAAATTGCCGTCTCATCACTCTTCAAACGCTGTCAGAAACTCGGGTTCATGACGGTACATCACTAAATTTCTGGAGGAAATTTTTCCCGTACAAATTTCAGCCAATAGGATTGTACTATTTGCCTATTATTTTATGTAATCAACACGGTACACGGAGAGAAATTTTTGATAAAAATTATCCTACCGTTCTATAAAAGTGTATCATGAGTCATCGTTTCCTCATTTCTATCTGGAAATTTAGTAAAAATTAATATATGATGATCCAATTTTATTCTACCTTGGAGAAATTTTATCCTGATAAAAATAAAAATTACCGTGCCGGTAGAGTAAAAATTACTGTACGAGTAGGGTAAAATTTACCAACCGTTCCAGAATTTCCGTTGTTATCAACATAAAAATTATTGCACTGGAAGGGTAAATTTTATTATGCGTCAGGATAAAATTTCCCTAAAGTAGAATAAAATTTGATCATCATATATTAATTTTTCCCAAATTTTGGGATAGAAATAAAGAAACGATGACTCACGATACACTTTTATAGAACAGTAGGATAATTTTTATCAAAAATTTCTCTCCGTGTATTTGTTGCATCGGGTTAACTCCTGAGTTACAAATAATTTCACTCAGGTTATTCTCAAGTTTGAATAATTTATTCAAATAAATCACTCAAATTTTTTCATCCTGAAATTTATCAGTCGACTGTCCCCAAAATTTCAATGTTCTCCCAACACTGGACGACAAAAGCCCTCTTCAGTTCCCACATAATTTTTCGGCACAACTAATTTTTCCTCCCACTGTATACCTCACCTGCCTGATGCCCCATAAATACCACGCACCATTGATTCCCAGATAAATCACCCTCTTTGAAGCTTCCAAGTGCATATCTCCCAGTCTACTCGAGGCACTTATCACAGTCAGTGAAGCGTCTCTGACTCGGCGTTTCTCGCATCTTAAACTTGTGCCGTGAAGAGGGTAGGACAGATGTGAGAATCCACGGGGGTGGAACCAGGGAAATGTAACGTAGTTTTGGGTCGCAGGTGATCAATTGATTCACCGGGATATCCCCGGGAAGCACGCGCCCACTGTCAGGCTAATGTGGCAGGAGGTGGATTCTGCACCCACCTCCCCCCACCCCTCGATTCTCCTGGGCATCCTGATTAGTGATTTATGAGCTTTCGGAGGGGTTTTGAGTTAGACAAGACAGAGAGACAGAGAGCGAATGAAACTCGTGGAACAGAGGAAGGCGGAGAGCAGAAAATGATCTCCCGCGAGATAGTCTTAACGGCGGAATTCCCACCCTGTAAACCCAGTGAAATGAGGGTACTGGAGGTTCATCCGAGCCCGAGGTAAATCCTATCACAAGCACTTAGGAGTTTTCCTCATGGAGTTCCTCACTCACGTACGTAACATTGAAAAAGGTGTCGTTCTAGTTGGATAAATGTTACTCCGTGAAAAGCTCTTGAGTTAAAATCGATGAAACTTTTTACAAACTTTTTCAATATCAAATACAACTGCAATATAACACGATGTAATATCCCAAACAACAAATTAATAATAAAAAAACGTTTATTTAATATGAACAGAATTTTGCATCGCGTTAACGATACTCATGAGTTAGAAATAAGTTCACTCAAGTTACTATCAAGTTTGAGTGATTTATTTAAATAAATGTGACACTTTAGGTATTTTGATTTGATTGGTTGCCGATGTTCAATTCAGCAGCGAAGTGGTAAAACGGTACGTCAATTTTGACTATTGGCCAGTTTTCAATGAATATCTCGGAATCGAAGGGAGATAGCAAAATTTTTGATATAAACTTTTTTATAGAGGCGATTGAGAACTGTAACAAATGTAATCACGAAAATTTCGCTATCTCTCTTAGATTCGGAAATATTCTTCGAAAACTCAACTGGGAGATAAGTCGACTTAAACCGTTTTACCACTTCGCTACTGAATTAATTATTGGTTTACATTTATGGATCGCAGTTTGAGAATTTAAGGGATTACGGTGTTTCGTGTGAAAAGTCAAAACAATGAAAAAAAATTGGAAAATTCATGGAAGAAATGTCTAAGCATGCTGCATCATTGAGAATTTTTGCACATTTTTTTCGGATCTCAGTCTGAAGAAAAAAAATAATTAAAGTTGGATATTTTTTTAACCCCTCCAGCTATAACCTTCGAGGTTACCCCACTCTCAATTAGGGAAATGTCCGTGGCACCCAAAAAAATAATGAACTATTGAGGAAAAATTAGTGGGTCATAAATCAAATCTTTCCTGAGAACACTTATAAGTTTCTGATTTTTTTCAGACTTCATAAGAAAGTTATTTGAACAAACGATTCGGAAAATTATGAGCTCCGGAGCAATTACGCCCTCACGCGCAGGCGCGTGATTCGAATGTCAGTGAGCATCATGGGAAAGGTATTGGTTGGACCATGGAGCTGAGAGAGAGAAAACACTTGACAGGTTTACCAACTCGAGATGTATTTTAATATTATTTCAATAATGAGGAAAACATCCAATAAAAATTATTTGACACCCGTAGTTGATGAGACAAAAATCAAACTGATAAATGAAATCAATATTTAAAAAATATTCAAATGCACACTTAAATAGTTACTTGGAAATTGGAAGATTTCGTGCTCAGCCATTGAATCAGGGCTCGAGAACAATAAGACTCCCCTTCCGTTTCACCCCCCGGTGCTCTACACACGAAACAATAACGGATTGATATAATGTGTTATTTTCTCTCCAATGTTGATATTTGAAGCCAATTAGGTTATTAATAATGAATTGGAACTGAAATAATTGAACAACTGTTAATTGTGTTGATTGTTCATTGAAAGAGGTATGATTAAATTTTGAAAGCAATTTGAATTGCTTTAAATTGAATACAATTGATATTATTTCAATCACTTAAATATTCCACGAAATAGAATTAATCTGAATTTGAATATTGGATGATGGACACATTCCATGTGTTTTTTCACGGTCACTTTTCTGAGTGCACTGAGAGAAAAAATTTGATGGAAAATTTGATGAGTGGAACACATTTACTTGAAGGAAATTACCAAACTTGATAGAAGGAAATTCAATATATTTCACAAAAATTAAATTTTTGACGGGATCATCGGAAATATCCCTAAAAAAATTCGAACTGTTGGCAAGAAAAAATATAATCTATTGTACGACAATCATTTGATATGAGAGAACTCCATAGGTTTATACCATACAAAGAATACATTGATGAGGAAAGAATATTTTTTCCCAAAAAAATTGTCCTCTCGAAATTATTTAGTTTTGCCAAAAACATAGTTTTCAGCAAGAAAATTGTCGTTTGCTCTTGAAATTACAATACTATTTCCCAATGTTATTTACCAACATAAATAATAATGGTACTCATTTTGTTATATGAATTACAATGTATTTACCCGAATTGAAAAAGGAGTCATTCTAGTTGGATAAATATTACTCCGCGAAAAGCTCTTGAGTTAAAATCGATGCAAGTTTTTGCCCCAAACTTTTTCAATATTAAATACAACTGCAACATAACACGATGTAATACCCCACCCAACAAATGGTAAACTCGGTGAGTTTATTTTTCGCTCAGACTGAGCAAATTATTTTTCAACGTTGGAATATCAGGGGCTAGAAGACTTTGAAACAAGATAAATGATCAGACATTTCAACTCGAGTTTTCCACGTTCCACTGTCGTATTATATACACTCAACCATCCCTCCATCTTCTCCATCCGTTTACCTCTACCTTTGCGTTGTCACGTGAATGTTTCATCATTTTCGTTTTTTCCTAGTTGAAAACTGCAAGTACAGGGGCTGCAATGGGCCGCCCATCATTCGTCAGCGTCTCAGGGTAAAATTGTGCATCGTTCTATCCTCAAGTTGCGCACTGCCACGGATTTTACCAAGAGTTATTGTTGCGGCTTGAGGTTTACTAACTTTTTGCTCGGTGAAGTTATCTCATCGTATGTTTTTTTTTCCCCTCCCACAAGAATTTAGGATGTTTTTTCCATCATGTTTTCCTGTATTTCCATCGTTTTTACATTCTTCTTTATCGCGGAAAGATGCTGAGAGTTGGTCCTGTTGATTTATGCAAAATGTGTCCGACATTCGTTGGTCCATTGTGCGGCTATCCTTCGTGCATCCCCTTCTCTTCCCTCTTGCTGGAAAAAGCTTGGCCACACCACACCTGATTTCCCATGGGTGCTTTCTACTCCGCCCCCCTTCACCCCGCGACCACTCAAATTTATTTGCGTTTGAATTATTTCAGATGGCCAACAACCAGATGACTAATTAACGCTGTACCATAACTGGTCGAAATTTCATTTTCATTTGCACATTGAATTTTATAAACTCGAAAATGTGATGAATTTCGAGGTAAACTCACTTGCCGACGTATTAATTAAACAGCTGGAATACCTTTGAGAGTTTAGTTACGTGTGAAAATAATTTTGCTTTATTTTTACGGGTAATTTTTCAGTGCATAAATCCTTGATGTATCTGCTCCCTATTTCACGTGGTGGGTTGCGGATAAAACTCAAGTTTAATTAAGAAAAATTGAAAAATGTACAGGTGCACTCTAATGGACGACGGGGATGATTCGAGGCGAGAGACAAACCGACCAATTTGTTACAGCGGCGACGAGTAGATGGGGGGGGGGG
>NW_021680490.1:172581-192686 GCF_001412515.2 Diachasma alloeum | reverse complement strand
GGGGGGGGGGGGGGGGGGGGGGGTATTGTCGGTTACTTAAGGGAGATTCCTCATAATGTTCAGCAGAATTAATTTTCAACGTAAGCAGAGAATCGAATGAAGGTTCATACACATTTTTGAAAAAATTTGGCTGAATTTTGAATTCAATTTAAGGGGAAAAATCGATGGAATTTCTAGTTTCTCTGATAATTCAAGGAAACTCCCAACTTTTTTAGCGGTAGGAAGAGGAAAATTCCATAATTTATATGAATTTTCAGGTGAAAATGAATATGCTGCCAAATTTCCTTGAATTTTCAGGAAAGTTCCTTTAAAGTTCTTGAAATTCCAGGAGTTTTTAAAGGGATTTCCTGAAAATTGAGAGAAGTTTGGAATTCAAGGAGAAATTTTTCTGAATTTTCCTGATTTTTAATCAGAAAAATTGTCCTGGAATAATTCAACTGAAATTTGCAGTTCCCCCGAATTTTTCCATGAAATTATGAATTTTAAATGACAAAATTTCTTAAAATCGCACTGGAAAAATTTTAACAGTGTATCCTGTCATTGAAAATTAATTGAAATCTGCAGCTCAAACATTTGCAATTTCATTGAATTTTCAGTGAAATTTGAAATTTCTGAATTCTCTTGCCTTAAAAATCGAATTTGATGTATTTCTCCTGAAACTGACTCGTCACCATAGAATTTTAATTATTTCCTAATAATGGATCTCGAAATTTATTAAAAATTGATAGTAAAACGAAATAAAATACACGAAGATCAAATTTCTCCTCTAGTGAAATTATGTCCTGATAATAATAAAATTCATTGCGGTGTGATAATTCTTGCAAGCCACACACTATATTTTACCCTGACGGTCTATGTGAATATTAACATATTGCATGATAAAAATACTGTACCGGTAGAATAAAATTCACCAAACCCACCTTCTTGCAGAATATCTACCTAAAAATTACAGTCAAGAGAGTAAAATCCAATAGAAAGCAGAGCAATTATTCATGGTTTGAGACTTTCAAATTCGAACCAAACAATTATTTTTTTAGTCATTTTCAACAAGACTTGTTTGAGAACTTATTGGTTTTTCTCTCAGGATACACGTCTTGCCACATCTTCTCCTCGATTAAATGTCGAAGTTTTTGAAGATCTAGGCGAGTTGGACTATTCTTCTGACAAGAATGCATTTCCCGACTAACTCATTCAACTTCACTACAATCAATAAGGGAGGTTGGGGTAAAATGGACACTTTTGACTTTTTTTAATATGTTAATGACGGGTTGAAATGTTGATGGAATTTAACTTTTTTTTCACTGTAAGGAACAATTCTTTCCCCTTCTGATGAATTTAAACTGAGCTTAATTGATAAATTAGTTTCCGAGTTACAAATAATTTTAAAAAAAGTCTAAAGTGTACACTTTACCCCACCCTCGCCTAATCAAAATTGTAAAAATCTTGTCAACTGAATAAATTTTCCCAGCCCTGACCATTGACCCTGAAAAACTCAACCGAGTTATTCCCAAAATTTTAGTCACAAAAATCATCTGATTTGCTTGAAGAATTGTTTTTCTCCTAAAAAATCCTTCTTTCACCTCAGTGCATTCTATTTTTCCGTGGAATTTCTCAGTCGATAAACTCCTGATGCAGCTCCCCTCCCATCCCCCCGGTTGCAAATAAAACTCGAGTTTAGTGAATAAAAAAAAATGTCCAACTGCACTCAACCGGACGATTGGAATGATCCGAGTGAAAAGACAAACTAACCAATTTACTACAGCGTCGGCGAGTCGACACCAGTGGAGGGAGTTGGATAGTCGCAGGTGGTGGCATACCGCAACAGCGGCTGAAATTAATCACCTTGATAAATAATAATAACCCTATGGTAGTCCTCGCGCCTAGTTAGTTCGTTATTAATACGCAATTCATATTAAGGGTAGAGGGGGCGGGAAGGGGGGGGGGAGAGAAGGAGAGAGAGAGAGAGTTGAAAGCAAAAGCCCAACTATAATGATGCTTTTGGATTAAATTTCTGAGCCACTCTCTCGAATCCACGTATGCCAGCCAACACTCCCCCATGTGCGGTGAAAATTGTTGAGGCAAATGCGGTACATGTTGGAGAACACATCCAAGATACCGTTGACACGTAACGTTAATATAAAACAGCATGAGCAATAATAGACGAGAGGGTATTGTCGTCCATTGACATCGTCGGGGGGTTATGATATCGATCCGGGATGATTTTAGGGGTGAGGAGGAGTTCCAGGGGGGGAGGGGAGGGGAAGCTCGCGTTGCATTCCCAAACTGGCATATAGCACGGAATCAATGCAACCAAAGCCCGTTCCTCACTCCAACCCAAACAGATAAAATGACTAATCGAATGTGAAGTGATCAAACAAAATTCCGTGCACACAATGGATTCAGTCGGCGATACGAGTGCTCTATTTTTAGTGGATTTCAGTCGAGTTATTTCATGATTTTGGGGGGAAAATTTTGGGAGGTGTTACAGGAATTATCTGAAGCGATTTGACGGCGGTTCTTTTGTTTTAGATTATACAAACTGAGAGTAATTATTCGATCAGTGCGAGAGATGATTTTAGGAGATGGAGGGAAATACTTTAGAAAAATTTCAGTTCTAGTGGTGGAAAATGTCAATCCACCGGCTGTAGAAAATTGTAGTACTGTTAAGTTCTGGGGATTTCTGATAGAATTTTTGGGGTTTTTGTGAACAAATCGAGAATCATTTGCGCTATATTGCATTCTCCTATCCTTAACGTAAAGAATGTGAGATAATCTCACAATTCTAGCTATTAATTCAAACAACTAAGAAACGCAATATTAAAAAAGTTGAATTATTCTATTTTCCTCTGACCTAAATGTTTTGGACAATTATGATTAGTTTATTCATGTTTTATAGAATGGTATTCCATTCTCTTTTTTGTGTGTTAGTTAGATGGAATTTATGCATATTTTGTCATTAACAAATCGGTTAATTTTCTGAATATTCACGTAATCCTCAATTTTTAGGTCCATACAACACTGAAAAATATTGGAAATTTAAACATTTCAGGTTGCAGCATTTCTGAAATGTTAGCCTATTGAAAATGTGACTATATTAAATGTTCAATTTTGCCAGCGAACTTGGAAATTCAAGCTTTGAGTGAAATACCGATGAACGCTTAACATGAAACACCGAATTCTCTTGAATTTTTTAACGAGGCCTCATGCAGATCGTCAATCATGCCATGAAAGAACTCGATTCTGAACGTGATTCAGTACTAAACTGTTGAAGAAATTTGGCTCAATTGTTAGTTTCTCTGAAACTTTACGTAAGGTCCTAACTTTTTAGCAGCAGGAAGACGGAAATTCCACAATTTACATGAATTTTCAAGTGAAAATGAATATTCACTCTGTCAAATTCCCTGAAAATTCAAAGAAATCTGTAATTCAAGGAAAGATTTCTCTAAATTTTTCTGCTTTTTCAATAATTTCCCGGAATAATTATATGAAATTTACAGTTCCCACACTGTTAGAAATTTCTTGAAATTTTGTTCATAATACACTCTAAAAAAAAGTTACTACTCACCAGTACTGAATTCTACTTGGGAGAAGTTTTCTTGTGAAAAGTTGGGTAACTCCTTGTCCCAAGTACTTTTCATGTCCTTGGGTGAAGTACAATATTTGCTAAGCAAGTAGGAAAAGTACTAGGAGGAAGTACTTTTATTACTTCCTGTCAGCATTTTTCTTACTTCTCACAAGTACTTTTAATGCTTGGAGCAAGTAATTTTTCTACTTCTCGCGAGTACTTTTATGACTTGATTCCAGTACTTTTGGTTGGTTATTTTGTTGGGGAATTTCATATCATTAATTATCATTCTCATTATCGTTCTCATTATCATTATCATTATCATTCTCAGATGACAATGACCAAATTTCATCGAGGGGAGGTTACGATGAGTTTAAAAATCGCGAGATATTGCAGTAAGATTTATCACACATTGATGATTGATTATTTATATATGTTGAAAGACGAAGAATAAGTGGGAAAAAAAACGATTATTTATTGTTTATTTGCCCCCAAGACCTTGAAAATGAAGAAAAATAGCACAGTGTACTCAATTTTTGAGCTACAGGGGTTTCCTTTTGTAAATTTTTCAAAAGATGTCTAGAATAACGGTTACGAGCTACTTTTTTTCAAAATTCGACTTCTAAATAGGCAATTTCATTCTTTGTCGCATAATGAAATTGCAATTTTCACACAAGATAGCTCAAAAGATTAATACTTCAATTTTTTTGTTCAATATAAAATATAACAATTATTTTGAGAATCATTTTGCTGGCTATTTCGCATGAATATTACCTTTTTTGTTATTAAAAAAAAGGACTATTTGGAAATTAAATTTGGAAAACTTAATTGGTAATTGTTATTCTACACATCTTTTGAAAAATTTTGAAAAAAAAATCTCTGTAGCTCGAGAATTTATTACACTGGACTGTAGTCCAGTACATTTCAATTTTCAAGCATTTGAGGGGCAAACGAACAATAAACAATAATTTTATTTGCATTAATTCTTCGTTTTTCAACGATCTCCATTGTATGATGAATCTTACTGTAATATTCCGCGAAAATCCATTGGTACTGGATTTGAGTACTATTACTACTTGTCTCAAGTATTTTTTCTACTTTTGAGAAGTACAGCTCGGTACTCAGTACAAGTACTTTCAGTACTGATGATGAGTACAGTTGGTACTTGTCACCAGTGCTAATTGTACTTGGAGCATAAAACTTGTATTCAGTCGATTTTCGACTTGGACCAAGTAAAAAAATTAGCTCTTCTCCAGAAACGCCTCGGTACTGAATACAAGTAGTTTTCCTACTTATCAGAAGTAATCTTTTTTTAGAGTGTATCTGAATTTTCCATGTTGTGAGTTTGAATTCAATTTCAAATGGAAACGTTTCTTAAATTTCTCATTCATCTTGAAAATTCAAGACAATAGGGTTTTTTCATGTTACAAAATCATTGATTGTTCAATAAAAGCTTGAATTTCCAAACTCATAGTGAAAATCACATACAATTCAACATCACATACAATTTAATTTTCAATAGATGGAAAATTCAGAGAAGTTATTATCCGAATTTTAAAAATTTTCAAGCTTATTCAGTGCCGTATGGACCTGAAAATTGAGAATTACTTGAATTTTCAAGGAATTAACTGATTCGTCAATGAAGAATTCTACAGAAATTTCATGTAACTTTCTCCTTATTAAAAATTTCAAGCCTTCTCACTTGAAATTTCAAGAGTAATTTTCTAAAAGTGCACGCACTTTTCCATGAAATGAATGAATTATGAATTTTCAATGACAAAATCCCTGGAAATTTCAGTAGAAAATTTTCAACAATACATATACTTTCACAAAGCCGGATTCCTCGCCTTGATTCAGGAAGTTTTTTTCCTTTTTATGATATATTGTTGGATTTTTTTTCGGAGACTAGTGGCGCAAGAGGGGTGCCGGCAACAATTATCACTGACAATTAGTATGAATGAGCTTTTGCTACCTACCAAGATAATAATCCACATACGAGTGCAGCAGGGTACACTCGTTGCAATTAGAACGGTAAAGGGAATGGTAGAGCAGAGGGAGTATACAGGTATACGATAAGCTCTTAAATTTTATTCCCAGGGATTGGGGGAGGACAATGGAATGGAACTAGAGCGAAGCCACTCTTCATCCTACATCGAAAGTTCCATTCTTATCGGCCCCAGAGTCCAGTGGAGTCCCTCTCGCTCCAGTCTTTCCTATATTCATCCTTAAATTGGAAAAACCAATAAAAGGAAATAGAGGGGGAATAATACATTTGCAAATTCTGCTGGTAGTTTTGAGGATGAAAAAGTCGATGAAGTTGATTTACGGTCGGCTCTTTTTTTCCTTCTGGTTATTCAATGACTCGACTTTGGAGCGATAAATTGGAACGAGGCAATTTGGGATGAAGGATTTTGGATAATCAGTGGTACATCACTGGATCAAGATATTGCGGATTCACTGGGGCAATTGTAATTTACTGGGTGTCATGGGGAACTCCTGAACTGCAGAAATCCAACCGCCATTCGGGATAATTCCGTAATGATATAGTGGGAGGACTCGGCGAAGTTTACAATAGTTGTCAAGGTAAACCGAAATTTGTTGGCAGGTGCAGATGGTTTGAGGCGTCAATCACGTTTTTCCGATTTGAGGATGAAGGAGGAAAACAATGAGACGTGAAATTATTTGTATCGAAATGTTTTTAAATTTCCCGATAATTGATTCTAAATCCTCATAATTCCAGAGAACACTGTTGGAATTTTTTTGAAATTTCCTGGCAGATATTATAGTAAATCTCATGAGAGTGACATTGAGTCGGATTTAGGGAAAAAATGGGTATGAAATTTCAAGTTTTAAGTAGAATCCACAGAAATTCATGAAATTTCAGTGGCAGTGAGACAGAAATTTCACAAGGTGATTGAATTTTTAATAGAACATGAACATTCAGAAACAAAATGACATGAATTTTCAATTTTTCCCAGAATTGTCCTGATTATCCTCAAATTTTTACAGAATAATTGAACTAAAAAATCAAGTATTTTATTGATTTTTAGATCATTTGAATAGAAAGTTAACTGAATATTTGATTTTTCATTGATAGTCCATGCGCAACACCCCCTTTCTGTATGCAATGGTATGTCGATGGACTTTTATGATGTTTTTCTATGTTTTTGGGGGTGAGGAATCCGAATCCATCGGTGTTTTTTACCTAAAGTTATGCGAACACTTTGTTATTGACAATTTTCAGTCCCATTTCGTGCAAAATCGTTTTTTTCGCGAAAACTATCATATTTACCGCGAAATAAGTCCTTACCAAATTTATTCCTTAGGTTTTAACGAACAAATTGCTTTTTTATTTGTTCAAATCGGATGATTAGTAATGGAGTTATGCACATTTGTTTATGGGAATAGCGCGCGCCAACGTCGTCCACGGGTCGCGCGCGCCACTATCCACCCAGAGTATTTTTTTTTCCTTACGGAGATAATGGCAATAATCGAAAAAACGTAATGATTATTTTAATTAATTGTTTTTAAACTAGACGAATGTTATTCAGTTACCTTTAAATCCCATTGTCAGTTGCGGAGATATTTTCGAAGTGTTAAAAAAAGAAAACACGCGTTGTTTTGAGCAGCATACGTCCACTGTGCCGAATTCAAGGAATCGAAACCTGCCCACGATGTAAACAATACACCAGGATAGTTCTTAGTAAAACAAAAATAACCGTGGACAAAATAATCGTGAATAAAATAGTTAAAAGCGTTAGTACCATCGGGACTTTTGTCGAGTGCGGGTCGCCATAGAGCCCCTGGATTTTGCAGCGATATGTGAATATAATTTTCTATATGAATGCATGAAATTATATTTAATTATTTGAAGAAACTCATTTATTTTTAATGTGCAGACTCTCTCCCTACACCACTATTTTTTTTTTCCACATAATTTTATAAGGATACTGTACTCAAACAGATGAAGCTATTGATATAGGTATGAATATGAATGCAAGCACGTTCGTGGTGACATTGTCGATACTGGCGATGGAATTGAGGTAAATAAATAATGTACTTCCAGGCTAAAAACAATTAATACACCTAATCATTACGTTTCTTCTATTATTGCCATTATCTCCGTAAGGAAAAAAAAATACTCTGGTGGATAGTGGCGCGCGCGACCCGTGGACGACGTTGGCATGCGCTATTCCCATAAACAAATGTGCATAACTCCATTACTAATCATCCGATTTAAACAAATAAAAAAGCAATTTGTTCGTTAAAACCTAAGGAATAAATTTGGTAAGGACTTATTTCGCGGTAAATATGAAAGTTTTCGCGAAAAAAACGATTTTACACGAGATGGGACTGAAAATGGTTAATAACAAAGTGGTCGCATAACTTTAGGTAAAAAACACCGATGGATTCGGATTCCTCACCCCCAAAAACAGAAAAACATCATAAAAGTTCATCGACATATCATTGCATACAGAAAGGGGGTATTGCGCATGGACTATGACAAGTTTTCTTGAAATTTTAGTCCAAATTCAACATGATAAAAATTTCCGGGATTTATTGAGGTGAATGAGACGTGAAATTATTTATATCGAATTGTTTTAAAATTTCCTAATAACTCATTCTCAATCTTGATAATTACAGACAACACTGTTAGAATTTTTTTGAAATTTCTTGGAAGGTATTGTAGTAAATCTCATGAGTGATATTGAATCGGATTTAGGGAAAAAATCGCTATGAAATTTCAAGTTTTAAGTAGAATTCACGGAAATTCATGAGCTTTCAGTGGGAGTGAGATGGAAATTTCAGTGGAACATAAATATTCAGAACCAAAATCACATGAATTTTCACATTTTTCCAGAATTTTCCTGATTTTTCACAGAATAATTGAACTGAAAAATCAAGTATTTTATTGATTTCCAGGTCATTTCAACAGAAACTCAATGGACTATTTGATTTTTCAGTGGAATTAGAACACGATAAAGATTTCCGAAATTTGGCACGAAAAATTCAGATGAAAATTTTCAACAGTTTTCAATGAAAGTGACAGTTTCCTTTGATTTTTTATTATTAAATTGTCAATTTAGAATTAGAAAATTCGTTGCAATTGCAATAGAACTGTTGCTTAACATAAAGTCTCAAGAAATGTAGTCCAAATTTTCCCCACTACAGCTGTAAAACCTGCAATTTTCTCAATTACCAATAAAATTCCCCCTATTCACTGACACCCCCGCAGCCTCCAATCTCATCAACCTTTCAAGTAAGAAATCGTACTTGAATTAACAACAATATTCTCCATTCCACAATTTTCCCTACCCTGTGTACCCAGTAGAATCGGAATAATAGGCTTTCAACCGATGCTCTCAGACTAGTAATAAAAATCCATAACTTAAAGGAGAAATAAAAGGCGAAAAAAGCTGGTAATGTTGAGTGGGCAAGAAGGAGAGTACAACATTATATCGTAAAAGCGAAGAGGGAAAAAGTGAAAAAAAAATGCGCAGTCGGTGTGCACCTCCGCTCTTTCCATCCTCCGCCGCTTCTTTTCCCCTTCAATGGATTCAACATTTTTTTTCATGACTCTTATTTTATTTCTCCCCGGGATAGCGTTGACGTCGATGTCTCAAGGAATTATCGTCCAACGAAGGGAAGGTAGATTCATTAATGTCGAGCAAAAGATTCAGCCCTGTAATCAACGGACAGAGGAACGAGAGAGACTTGTAATAAACTCGCATCGACACGGAATCATCGGACATCTCCATCGCACAGGTGCCATCGTTTTGTTCATTCACGAACGACAGATCTCGCGAATGCACCCGAGTAATGGTAAATTAATGGTACGAATGATACAGATGCCATGATAAAAATTCAGTACAAATATACAGAAGGGAAAATGTTTGTTTCTGATTGAGAATTCTGTTTATTCCGGAGGAAGCAATGAAAATATCAAGGAATGTACATTCTGCCATCCTCAACGGTATGTGAAATATTTTTTGACATAATATAATGTCCCACATGGAGGAGAAGAGAGTAGACAAAAATCACGGCTCATGGGGAGCAGATGGAATTCCGATAAGATAGAGCTCATAAAAAATTTACCGTGCCTATATTCCCAGATGAATACACGGGGCTGGAACAAAACGAAAAGGAATTTCTGAGCGACGAAATTGGATGACTCGAGCAGGTTATAAGCTATTCTGAGTTTTAGATGATGGTAAAAAAATTATTTCAGTGGTTGTTTTTAGGCTAGAGGGACGAGTGAGGGAAGGTTTCATTGGGGGCGGCTAAGGAGGTGGTAATAGCTGGCAATTTGTTCGGAGACACGAGGAAATGAAAGAATGCCTTTTGTATTTTTTTAATGAAATGGCACGATGTTGGGTAATTTGTTTTACGGATTTCCGTTAGTTTTTTTAGGAAGAATTGAACTAACATGCACAGTTTTAAAAACAAGAATGTTATCATATCGTCAAAATCAAAAACTCTCAAAACCACTGGGTTTTCCTTCAAATTGTAAATTTTCAATAATAAATTTTTTCGAAATTTCAGTATAACTAGGGCATGATGAAAATGTCCTTAAGAATATATTTTGAATGTTAAATTCATTTGAAATTTGAATATTTTCTAAAATTAGTGTCCATTTTCACTTGTAATTATTTGAATTCTTTTGATTTCCATTTGAAACAGGAAATTTCATGAATCTTTTCATCTTAAATGGAGTTTAATGTCATACTTCTGTTTTATAAGCAATTCTGAGTTCCAGGTGATGGTAAAAAAATCAATTCAATGTTTGTTTTTAATCTGGAGGTAAAAGTGAGGGGAGGTTTCATTCTGGGGGCTTGCAAGGAGGTGGTAATAGCTGGCAATTTGTTTGAAGACATGAGGAAATGAGAGAATGCCTTTTGTCTTTTCCTAACGAAATAGCATGACGTTGGATATTTTCTTTAACTGATTTTCGTTAGTTTTCTAAGAATAAGTGAATTAAAATTCACACTTTCCACTGGGTTTTTCATCGAAGGGTGAATTTTCAATGTCAAAATGGAAAAAATATGAAGCAATGAGTAATTCAGATAAGATTGAAAAACATTTAATTGAGTATATTGTAGCATTTTGAATGAATTTGGAATTTAATCAATGTCTAGAATTTTCTGTTTATTCCCAGTCATAACTATTTATATTTTCTTGAATTCTATCTGAAACATGAAATTTCAGGAGTCTTTTAAATCTACCTCAATGACACACTTCTGTGTAATCAGCAATTCTGAATTTTAGATGATGATGAAAAATAAATAAATTCAATGTTTGTTTTTAATCTAGAGGGAAAAGTGAGAGAACGTTTCATTCTGGGGGCTTGTAAGGAGGTTGTAATAGCTGGGAATTTGTTCGCGGACATGAGGAAATGAGAGAATGCCTTTTGTCTTTTCCTAACGAAATAGCATGACGTTGGGTAATTTATTTAACTGATTTCCATTAGTTCTCTAGGAATAATTGAACTAAAATTCACAGTTGCCACTGGGTTCTCCGTCCAACGGTGAATTTTCAATGCTATAATTGCTCTAAACTTTGGTGTAACTAGAACGTGATGAAAATTCCCTTAAGTGATTCCTTTAAGATTGGAAAAAATTCAGGTGAATATATTTTTAAATGTTGAATTACTTTGAAATTTAAGTAATTTCTAGAATTTTTTTCTCATTTCTAGTTGAAACTATTTGAATTCGTTTAAATTTTATCTGAAACATGAAATCTCATGAGCCTTTTTCTTGAGGGATAACAGAATGCCACTAATTTTCCAAATTTTTTAACAAATTTTCTGCCAAAGTTTTGCAACAAACTTTCTGCAAAAGTTATCGACATTTTTATATAAATCGAAACACATTAATCTCCAGGAGACGATGATGAAGGTCAATGAGCTTTGTGTTTGAAGAATATTAACAACTTTGAGCAGGAAATTTGTTAAAAAATTTGAAGATAACGTTGGTCTTCTGTTGCTTCTTAAATCGAATTCAATGTCATACTTGAGTGTAATAAGCAATTCAGAATTCCAGACGATGGTGAAAAAAAAATCAATTCAGTGTTTGTTTTTAATCTGGAGGGAAAAGTGAGGGAACGTTTCATACTCGGGACATGTAAGGAGGTGGTAATAGCTGGCAATTTGTCTGGAGACATAAGGGAACGAGAGAATGCCTTTTGTCTTTTCCGAACGAAATAGCATGACGTCGGGTAATGCGTTCAACTTCCAGCCTGCGCTGCCAGGTCCTCGGTAAAACTGTGTGTATTTCATTAGAGTGCTGGAAAAAGTCGCAGATTAGCTGGAAAAATTGAGACATTTGACTGATGTCTTTACGAGGGAAATTCAAGCAATTGTTGAAGCTTTTATTGAGGCATTGCGGAATGTCTCAGTGGGGGATTGTCATGACTGAGGAATATTGTGACATTGTGGGGTTCTATAAACTGTCACCTATGCACTATCTTTGTCATAAAATTCCGATGCATATAGGGGCGGAATATTCTATCCCATTTGCATATAAATAATACAGAGAAGACGAAGAAACGGGGAAATCCCAAGATGGTGACAAGATGCTGCAAGGTATTTTCCCGAGGCGTATCTCACATCGATTTTTCGCAATTTTTATCTTAGGGATATTACACTATGCGATACTGCAGTGAATTCGATCACGCATACTTGTAATGGAGGGACAAGAAACGAAAAATTTTGAATTAAA
Organism: Diachasma alloeum; assembly: GCF_001412515.2. Classification (NCBI taxonomy): domain Eukaryota; kingdom Metazoa; phylum Arthropoda; class Insecta; order Hymenoptera; family Braconidae; genus Diachasma; species Diachasma alloeum. The sequence goes on along the minus strand of NW_021680490.1, from coordinate 180,404 downwards.
GATGGACGTAAGCAATTTTGGCGGGAGTTTTTCACAAGAGTAAATTTTTTTATGGTCAACTGTTATGAAACTTTGGCAAAACGTTATTTGAACCATTATAAGATGATCGATCTATCGCTTAGCTCTTTGTCATATTGTCGATATCAACTAAAACATAAAAAACCAAAAAAATTGATATTGATAGATTGATCATTTTATAATAGTTCAAATAACGTTTTGCCAAAGTTTCATGGCTTTGACCATAAAAAAATTTACTCTTGTAAAAAAGATGCATACGTCAATCCTTAATAATCTCCCTTTCAGTTGGGCTTGACGAGATTCACGAAAAAGAGGACTTTATTTCGATTTATTATTTCAAGTTTTTTCTTCATTATTCATTTCAAAAAAAATTATTATTGCTTATCTAAAGAATTGGACATTTTCGTTGAAATCATAAATGCTAAATAAAGTTAAATTTTGAAGAAGGTAATTGTTAATAATACTCATCAATTTTTTAATTATTAAATTAGTCATCAATTAAATATTTAAACTCTAAATTATTTTCTGTCGATCAATAAATGAGTTCGGAGCATTGACGATTATTTGGAATCGAAAATCTCTTTTATGAAATCTAGAAAGATTTGCTCAATAGACTATTCACAGTTCTATATTCTCAATTATTTAGTTCATAGTCAATTGAAAGTTTAAATTATTTATAATTTTATAAATTTTAAATTTCGACGAAAATATTACTAAAACTAATGATTGACGCCGATCTACGATTTAAATATTACGTATTGTACTGATTCCTTCACAATTTGGTGAGAAAATCAATAGAAATTGTAAATTTTAATCCCACACTATTGGAAAAAAATTGAAATTTCATGAACGGTTTAGTAGTAATTTTCAAGAGAGCGGTATTAAATTCAATTTAGGTGGGAATAAATCGTGGAATTCCAAACTTTTCTCCATGTACGATAAGAAAAAAATTTAATTATAAAAATTTCGGCATTTACTTTTCTGAATTTTCAATCCATCTAAACTTCAATGGACTATAATTTTCCATTTTCCCAATGAGTTGAAAAGTTCAAAATGTAATTGAAGCATTAATATCACTAAAAAAAAACAATCTTCATTCCAAGATTAAGAACTCAAATTGAAACTTTTCAAAATTTATGAGAAATTCATACTAAATTTTGCTGAAGTAGCAAAATAATAACAAACCCCATAACCGAAGTCCCCTGAAATTGAATTCCAATCCGCGATCAAGAAGTTCTTCCTTGAATTTCACCAAAAATCCCATCATTCCGCGCTAAAAAACAATATTTCATCTTCTTTCCAATTCCAAAAAAAAACTTCAACTTCCCCCCTTCAATTACCCCTTCACCCTCTCCGGCAAGTCAACAATCCCACATAAAAATCATAACACTGACCTGAGCAAATCGTTCCTGCGTATCAAGTATCTCAATAAACAGCGACACTTTGTCATCCACAATCTTGAATCCATTTCTCGGCTGAGCTAACAACTGCTGAATCGCCTGTGAGGTGGTGAGAGCGTGTGCAGGACTGGTTGCCGGTGTTGATACACGAGTGCTGCCAGTGGTGCTCACACTGCTGCCACTATTAGAATTATGCAGATGAGTGCAGCCAAGAAAAATGGGATTCCCATTGGGCGAAACGCCGCAGGTAAACGGTCGAAAAGGTAATCCATGAAAAGTGGGACTGGGTTTGGGTCCAGACGCCCTGAGAATACTCTGAGCAGACGCCGGTAGTGACAGCCGCCGTACAGCACTCAGGCTGTCATGATTACTGTGATACTGCTGCGTTTGCGGTGACTTCAACAGCTGATAGTCACTAGCAGACGATGGCAATGAGCGATAGCCCGAGTCGGACGGTGACGCTGGTGTGTGTGGACCAACAGGAGTCGATGCTATGCTGTGAGGTCTGTGTCGCAGGCCAGCGCCAGGTGTCCACGTATTGCAGTTGCCAGGACTGTTTATGACACTCAGGGCGACACCTTGAGACGTAGGTGTTGGTGGTTGTGGATGCGGTAAGGTCGAGGCATACGCTCGTCGTGGTACAGGTTGATGAAGCACCATCCCCGAGGCCCCCCACTGCAATTGTCCTGTGCTTGTGGGTGGTCCAGATACCCCCGGAGTAACTGGCGTTGTGGCAATACTGTGCGGTCTTCTCGGTAATGACTGCTGAAGTTGACCATTCCAGTGTGACGGTGGTGCGACACTTCTTGCACTCGGTGTAACAACGTTTGACAGACTCGTTTGTTCCTGCTGCACTGGTGGTTTTTGCTGTTGGACAATTGGTGCACCTGACACTGGAGTGCTAGCGACCGACTGCGATCGTCTTGGCACAGCGTAGGTGGCATTCGACGGTGTTGTATTGAAGATGACATCAGTGCCGTTTGTCCACGCTCCACTGGTGGCATTAACTGCATTGCCAGTGGGCATCGGTATCGCTGGACGTCCATTAAGTTGACCATAGGCGTGTTGTGAATTGATGCTGTACGATGGTGCAGCAATGCTGTGAGGACGACGTGGCGGTGGTTGCGATAGCCCATTGAGAGTTGGACGCACTTTATTTGGCCCGGATGATGGTATTGGAGCGGGTGGAGTGTACAGGGTGAAGCCATTGTGGCTTGGACTTGGCGCTGAAAGTTGCCCGATTGGCGATGATTGACGATTGTTACGGGGCTGGGGCTGGGGTATTTGTTGCTGTTGAACTGGTTTCTGGGGTTCCTGCTGCTGCTGTTGCGGTGAGTAGTGCGATTTCGATTGAAAGTACTGGTGTTCATTACTGCTGGCGATACCTGAACGGTGCGGGGCGGGCGGATTTGCGGGGGCTGGCGGTGGTGGCGGCTGTGACTCCACCAGAATTTCTCGATCGCCCGACAAATTCCATCCTTGTATTGATGATAGTGAAGATGCTGGTAATGTTGGTAATTGAATGAGCTTTGTAGACTCGTTATCTGGAGGATTCGGGGATATCGATTTGATGCGCGATCCTCCTGTGACAATGCCACGTCCTCCAGCACCGACGGCCTGCAGATGAAGATCATTCAGGCTTATGCGTCCGTTTGTGTTGCGGTAGTAACCACTGCCTGGGGCTAGATTCAGAGTTGTTGGTTTCTGCTTGACACCGCCATTTGATTGGGGGCTTGGGGCAGATATCGGCTCGCCCATTTGCAATGGAATATCGGGATCCAGTCGAGTGGATCTAAATTCCGGGATCAATCATATCTCTGGATCGATTTGCAAAATCGTTGGGTTATCGTTGCTGCTGTAGTCAACATTGTTTTGGGGTTTTGGGGTGACTGCGGCGTTCTTCTTCAAATTGAAAGGGAACTCCCGCTGGTGCTGCTACTATTCTCTCAATAGAAAGTCACCGCTGATTAATGCTATCTCTGTCGGTCTTCCTCGAACACCCAATTCAACCCACTGTGTACCAGTTGGCGCGTGGGTACTCGAGCGACTTGGTTGGTTTACCGCCAGGGGCAGTCGCGCCCTTGAAACTTAATCTTGGACTACGGCGTTTCTTGCTTCAAAGGTCCAACAAACAAGATAACGCCAAATAAAAATACGCCGTGCAGGATGTAACTCAAACCAGGCGGTGCACTTAAAAATCTTCCAGATGCCGACACTTTTTTTCTCATCTCTTGACTCGTGCTACCGCCCGTTAAAACTATGCGGATTTAGTTTGTCGATGGTCAACATGAAAATTGGTAAATCAAGAATTGAAATTTATTCGTTTTAATTTCGTTATATCTCTCGTTTCAATTAACAAATCGATGCACTGTTTCTTCGTCGTTGTACTTCGAACTCGTGTTATATGTTTTCGTCTCGGCTCTCAATAAAATATTACTTGATTACTTTATGAGATCACGTGATGGATCGCGTCAACCAAGTGCTATACAATTCAACTATGAATCTATTCAACTGTTGTAATAGTTAAACTATCAACTCGCTAATGAAAATTCTTCAACGATTATATATCTCTGTATTCTACTCAATAATTAGCACCTATTCTTTTATTGAATTGTTGAAAGTCACGTTGAATATTAGGCCTGCTATAATGAACTCTAATTAACCGTCACTCTTAACACATTTCATACACCCACAAATACGATTTAAGAGTCAACAAATACGGATGGTAATTAACAATTCACTCAACTCTCGTGCATATTCTCTCGTGAATCTGTCATGTTATTATCTTCGCAGGCAGTCATTGCCAGTTGAATTGTTATCGGCATAATCCGAAATTTAAACACCGATAGGGCCGGAAGTACTGTCGCGAGGAGTTACAAGACCGGCCGATGAGAGAGAGGCAGTCGCGTGGCTGCGGTGCCGGGGGCGGAGTGCCGCGTTGTTCCGTTTCCTCGCAGGCGGGATTCGAGTTGTGTGTCCAACACGCCTGCGCCAAACTCAATATCCAAGCGCAACATCAGTGCGCTTCTGACCGGCGCGTTCTCCCAAACACTCTGATGTTCCCATTTCTGCACCCCCTCGCACACCTAGACATTGCAGTGGCACACATGCCGGCTCCGTGTAGATCCTCACTTGTTTCACCGTGCAACACTGACGCACGACTATTCCGCAGGTTGGAGTTTACCCACAGCCGGCCAGCCCCTCCGACCCGGCGTCCGTCGCGCCCGCACCGTTTTATTCCGTTTTTCGCGGACTCGCCTGCAGCCGCTCCGTTCGCACCGCTTCCAATATTTTTATTGAAAACTCCAGTTGACTTGACTCTTGAGCCCGGTTTGTAAGGGAAACCAATTGACAGGTTGAGGGGGTATGAAAGTCGTCACGTGGCTATCAGAGTGATGAAAATGCGGAGAGGGTCTGAAGAGCAGGCGATCGGGGTGGGCAGTTCAACCGGTGGCGAGAGGAATTTTTTCAGTTTTTGGGGTGAATCAGTTTGGCGGAAATTTGGATGAGCTTTGCGCAGAGATAAAATGTTTTGAGTCACGAAATTTCGTAGAAAATATGGTAGTAATTCTCATCAGAGTGACACTGAATCCAATTAAGCGGAAAAATGGGTGTGAAATTTCAAGTTTTAGGTAGAATTTAAGAAAATTCATAAGTTTTCAGTGGGAGTGAAACAGAAATTTCACAACTTAATTGAATTTTCAATAGAACGTTAATTTTTAGAAACAAAATTACATGAATTTTCAATTTTTCGCTGAATTTTTTGGATTTTTCCGAATTTTTACAGAATAATAGAACTGAAAATTCAAGTGTTTTATTGATTTTTAGATCATTTGAACAGAAAATTAATGAAATATTTGATTTTTCAGTGATGAAATTTCCCGATATTTCGGTTGAAATTAAATATAATAAAAATTTTCGGGATTCAATACGGAAAATTCAGACGAAAATTTTGAACAGTGTGCAAGAAAATCGGATGGATTTCACAACGAGGAAAAATGTTCTGATTTTTAGAGACATTACTGCTTTTCAGGGATCTACCTGTAGGTATTAGGGATTGATGATTTTGAAATTGAACGATTTTTGACTAGTCTTTAGCCAAATCATCTATGATTTCTAGTAGCATTATCATTAATTTTTAGGGACATCGCCGCTAATTTTCAGGAAAATGTCACTGATTTTCACCCCCTCCCCCCTGGAGCCGCTCCGTCCGTACCGTTTCCAATATTTTTATTGAAAACTCCAGTTGACTTGACGCTTGAGCCCGGTGTATAGGGGAAACCAATTGACAGGTTGAGGGGGTATGAAAGTCGTCATGTGGCCATCAGAGTGATAAAAATGCGGAGAGCGTATGAAGAGCAGGCAATTGGGGGTGGGTACTTCAACAAGAGGCGAGTGGAATTTTTTGAGCTTTTGGGGTAAATCAGTTTGGGCTGTTTGAAATTTCGTAGAAAATATGGTTGCAATTCTCATGAGAGTGACATTGAATCCGATTTAGGGGGAAAATGGTTATTAAATTTCACGGTTTAGGTGGAATTAAAGGAAATTCACGAGCTTTCAGTGGAAGTTAGACGGAAATTTCACAAATCAATTCAATTTTCAATGGAACATGAATATTCAGAAACACAATAATATGAATTTTCAATTTTTCCGTGAATTTTCACAGAATAATTGAACTGAAAACTCAAGAGTTTTATTGATTTTTACATCCCTTGAGCAGACAATCAATGGAATATTTGATTTTTCAATTACAAAGTTTCCCAAAATGTCAATCGAAATAGAAAAAAATTTAATAATAAATATGATAAAAATTTTCGGGATTTGACATCGAAAATTCAGACGATTATTTCCTCCATCACCCTTCCGAGCAATCGCGGTGTTCGACGTCCCGTGGACCAATCAGAAGCGAATTATATCGATAATACCCCGTCGTTCGGTAATTTTCCCGTTTTCAAGCAAAATAACAAAAAAATGTCGATTGTACCACGATGACACCGAATACCACGATTCTATTTATCGAAATGGTGATGGGGGAAAATAATCCGCCGAATACCCCTCGAGCTTCAAAATGAATTGGAGTATTTCCCTCAAACTTCCCTGCATACAAACGAATGCGTTAAGTTTCGCAGGAAAAATCCCTCGCGCAAGCGCTCGGAATTTTTTTAACCTGCGAAACTTGACATATTCGTCTATATGCAACGAAGTTATCGGGAAATACCCGATCATTTTGAAGCTCTCGGGGTATTATAACCGAAAATTTCTAACTGTGTGGAGAAAATTCGGATTTTTAGACACATCACTGATGTTCAGGAATCTATCCCTAGTTATTAGGGATTTGTGATTGTGAAATTGAACGAGTGCAAAATCCTGAAATTCAGTGATTTTGTCACCAATTTTCATTTTATTTCTTTTATTTCTATAATATATTGTTTTCCTTCTCGTATACCCTTCGGGTTTTTACGATTTGGTCCTTTCCCACCCTCAACCCCTTGTACCGCATGAGCCGACGGACAAGGGAAAACTTTACTTGAGGGAAAAATCTGGCCCGGTACAGTCGCCTCTTGTGAGACTCCCGGTCGACAATGAGACCGTGAGATTTAGAGCGTCACGATGATAAAGATCAATGTGCTTTAAGTTAAAAAAATATTGATAACTTTGAGCAGGAAATTTGTTTGAAAATTTCAAGGAAACGGTTGCCTTCGGTTACTCCTTAAAAGGGATAATCGCCCCTAAAATCTAGAAGTTGCACGGCCTCAATCATTTCTATAACACCATATCGTTCTTATCTCTCTCTCTGCAAAATGTAATTCAACTAATCATAATCAGCTGCAATTTTCCAACAAAATTCTCAGACAATCTCCTCAAGCATCAGAAGCCCAAAACTTCAGGAAATTGTCATAAGACCAAAGCCCACAAAATTCTGACACCGTTGCCCGCAGTACCCGTCGTTCACGGAACCACTGCCTCCTCCCTCAAACTTTTATGAATAAATAAGAGACAGTGTCCTAACCCCGGGGCTTCCTCATACTTTCATAAACTCTTTCAGCATTCATAAACTCCACATTGCATTCATCATTGGATTCATGAGCCCCAGCACGATGCATATATTGAAAAGCTCGGGTAGACTTGGGTAAATCAAATTTTGCACTTGCCCTCTCGAGCTAACCCAAAAAGGGTCGATGAACTTTGGGGGTGTACCACGTAGAAGCATGTGTGACTAAGTTGATTAATTATTTGTCAGGGTGAGGTATGCTTGCCGTAGTGGCTTGTGATGAAATAATAAAAGATCGGTGGTTTTGCGGATAAAGAAATTAAACGCGGGAAGTTCACTCTGGATAGCTGGAAAATGGCAAAGTCGCGGTTTGGTGGAGTCTAGGGGGGGGGGGGGGGGGGGGGGGGGGGGGG
>NW_021680490.1:155686-172363 GCF_001412515.2 Diachasma alloeum | reverse complement strand
AAAAGAGAAGAGAGTGATGCCAGGGAGAATTGGGTGGAGTGAATTCCGGTGGCTGAAGGAAGGGTTTACGTTGCGAAAATAGTGTGAGAGTATAATCCGAGGAGACAAACTTCACTGGCCGCAGAGAGTAGCCAGACTGCACAAGTTAGTTTTGAGTTTTGAATGGGAGGAATTATATAATCATTTGCCGTTCCTTTATTTCGGGGCAAAATGTTTCACGTGCGAAGAGGGAAATGGAGAGAGTCCTGAGATGCAGGGTTTTACGTGTGTAACATACGATTGTCGTAAATAAAATGTTTAAAATGTCGGGAGTTTCTCGTGTCAAATCCCGGACATTTTTATCCGGCGAGATTTCCCGGAGAAATGTCACAGAATTTCGTCATTGCAAAATGCGACTATTCTAGCGTTTTTTAAGTAAAATGTTTTGGTGATTAAATTATTGGGCAGTTGACTAATAATTTTTAGGATGGGGACATTGTATTCGATTTGGAAGGAAAACAATCAGGAGGGAGACGAGAATTTCCAAACTCACTTGAATTTTCAATCAAAACATTAATATTCAGTACCACATTGCGCATATTTTTTAATTAATTGAAAAATTAATCATACACTGTTAGAAATTTTCGTCTGAATTTTCCGCGCCAAATTCCGGAAATTTTTATCCTGTTCAACTTCCCCTGAAATTTCAGGAAATCTTGTCATTGGAAAATCAAATGTTCCATTGATTTTTTGTTCAAATGATGTGGAAATGAATAAAATACTTGATTTTTCAGGTCAATTATTCTGTGAAAATTCATAAAAATCAGGTAAATTCGTGGAAAAAATGAAAATTCAAATTATTTTGTTTCAGAATATTCTTGGTCCACTGAAAATTCAATCAAATTGTGAAAGTTCCATCTCACTGCCACTGAAAACTCATGAATTTTCGTGAATTCTTACTTAAAACGTGAAATTTCATAACCACTTTTTCCCTCAATTCGATTCAATATCCCTCTCATGAGATTTAATATCAATAGTAAATTTTCCTGATTTATGTTGATCTTTATGCAATAATTTGTCTTTCAATTTTTTACAGAATAATTTTTTACAGAAAAAAATTTTTCACTTCAATTTTCGGAAAGGGCCTTCATAAATTTATAACAAGTAAAATATTCAATGCAGTTTGAACGAATTTTATATTTGCAACTTCATAATTTCGTGAAACAATCCGTGGGAAGTATAAATTTCAGTGTAATTAATTCAGTTTAATTCCGGTAATTTAGTTTAATTCCGGAAAACTTGATGGGAAATCAGGAAAATTGAAAGAAATCTCTCCTTAATTCCAGATTCCTCTGAATTTTCAGGAAATTCCTTAAAAAATTCCTGGCATTCCAAGAATTTCAAAGGAATTCCCTGAAAATTCAGGGGAATTAGATAGTGAATATTTATTTTCGTTTGAAAATTCATGTAAATTGTGGAATTTCCATCTCCCCGTCGCTAAAAATAGGGACTTTACTCGAATTTTCCGAGAAACTGGAAATTTCCTTGACTTTTGTCCCCTTAAATCCAATTCAAGGTCTTTTTCCGGAAAACTCAGCCACATTTTTTAGACACTCCTCCGTGAAAATTGATGAAAAAAATTCCCAGAAGTGTACCAGAATCTCGCGAAAGATCTTCAACACTGAATGTCAATTTTTTCAGTGAAGTCATGGCAGATGATACATCGAAATGCGTTTTTGGTTCAGAAGGAGTTAGTCGGAGTGACGGTGAAAAATGATGAGAAACGCTGAGGCCAGATCGGTAATGCATTGAATAAATAAACTCGAACTCGGGGTGGATTTCCCGTTGGGTACTTCCACCCCCTTCCTCAAACCACCGCCGCTACTCTTGGTTGGAAGACTTTGAGCCATGCAATTCCATTGTACTCCCTAGGCAGGTAGGGGGAAAAGGACTAGGATGCGGAAAATGAGAAAGACGGGGATGGCAATGAGGGCAGGAGTGAGAGTGAGGTGAGGAGACACTGAAGCCGCGTACAACACGTGGGATTAGTGGGAGCAAATGTTGGCCGAGCTGCCACAATGGGTTCGTTAACGGGTACTAGCTAACCACGTCAGAAGGGAAACGCTAAACGAGGAACGAACAACATCCCATGATGTGCCTTTACACTTTATACTCACAGTGGTTTGAGGTCCAGTTTTCATTTTAGAATTCAAACTGTCTTTGGGGGGAGGGGGAAATGGCTATTTTACGCCCCCGCCCCCACCTGTGCTATTGCAATTTTGCATCAAAGAGGTGCGCAACAGCGTGGAAAATCCATCTTGCAATTTGGTACCCTCCTTGGGAAATCTCGGTCCAGACGTCTCTGAATTCGAAATTCAATAATTGAGAGAGTTCTTGGGTATCACTATAATAAACCCTGCTCACCTTAAAGTACATGGAGAGAAATTTTGGATAAAAATTACCTTACTGTTCTATAAAAGTGTATCAAGCGTCATCGTTTCTATCCCGAAGTCATTTCTAACCCGAAATTTAGTACAAATTAATATATGATGATCAAATTTTATTCTACGTTTGAGAAATTTTATACCGATAAAAATAAAAATTACCGTGCCGGTAGAGTAAAATTTACCAACCGTTCTAGAATTTTCGTTGTTATCTACATAAAAATTACTGGACTGGAAGGGTAAAATTTATTATGCGTCAGGATAAAAATTCTCTGACGTAGAATAAAATTTGATCATCATATATTAGTTTTTACTAAATTTCGGGATAGAAATGAAGAAACGATGACTCATGATACATTTTTATAGAACGGTAGGGTAATTTTTATCGAAAATTTCTCTCCGTGTAGCTCTACTCTTACGGTAAATTCAAAGATTATTGAAAACTGCAAAAAAATTGCAGAAAACTCGATCAGATTCGGAATTCTAATTTTTTTCTCAATTTAATTATCATTTCGGTTTTTCAAAAATGAGAAATGTTTAAAAATTAGGATTTAACCCAGTGTCTTATGTGAAAATCAACATTTCCGTTGTAATCAAAGATTAAAATCTGAATTTTTTTCATTAGATTTGAAAAAAATCAAGATTTTTTTTGACACCTCATAAAAAAAATCCACCGTTTTGCAAATAAGTTTTATTATTTATTTATAAGAGGAAAATGTTTGAAAAAATATCAATATTTTGCGAAATTTAATTTAAATAATACTGACTGGGTATGAATTTTTTCAAATTTTTTCCATGCAATTTAGTTGAAATATTTAAAAACTGCAAATATCCAAAAGTACAGCATAGCCCGGCCGAAGGGTAGAGGTACTTTAAATTTATGATTATTTACAAAAGAAGATCGTAATCTTCAGAAATTGAAAGTTCAATCCTCCTAAAAAGTAATTCCTTCTATTTCCCTGAGACCTTTCCACCGTTACACGTCCAAAGTTCAACTAAAATCTCACAAAAGGTCAGGTAACCTAGGGTCAAACGGGGTCAGCCCCTCGGAGCTTCAGTTAAAGTTCAATTTTTTTCCGAAAAAATTCCCTCACACAGATCTCCTCCGATCTAATTATCAAAATACCAATAAAATAACTCATGACATCCTTAAACCCACCTTTCCACAAATTTTTCAACCTAACGCAAGTGAAAATCGATGTCGCTGTCGTTCATGAATTTAATTAAGTCACTCAAGTGGCCCTCAAATAATTGAAAAGCTCACCCGGATATTTTCCTGGGATAAAAGAACGGATGTCACTGGTATGAGCTACACTTGAATAAAAAAAGAAATCTCACGCAAAGAGAGTTTCATAATATTCTATATGAAGAGACGCTTTTCCGTGCAGCTTTTCCACATCCACTAACACACTGATGTACTGTGGATGGGCGGGTGGGTGGTTTTCAGCTCTCACCTTGCACGACTATTTTTTCGAGTTGTACAAGTGGCTTTGTGAGGAAAGAATAGTCGGTAGGTATAAGTGCTTCTGTTGAAATATGGGTTACCGAGTTAAGGGGGTTGGCACGCTTCCCTTTAATGATACGTCCACAGTGGTTTGCCCTAGTGATCCTCATCCACGGAAAAGAGCTTTTCCGCCCTTTCACCAGAGGTCTTGATTATTCGTCTTTTCAACATTCAATATCACAATTTTTGAATAAACGCTGATTTACATGGCACATCTGCATGAAGCGTTCTTCATAAATTCAGGGGAGTTATTTCTTCGGTTATAGAGTTTAATGGATCCTCAAGGAAAATTTATGGAGGCTAGAAAATGCCGGGGTTGTTTAGATCTTTAACAACTCTCGCTGCTCGTGGCTCTTTTAATGGATGCAGTTAAGATCATTTCATTATTGTTTTTGAAGGATTTCCATGAACCATTTTTACTTGTTACACTGGTGAAAATTTTTCTCATGAGAAAAATGCACATTTAAGTTCCAATGAAATTTCTCGGAATTTCATGATTGAACAGCTGGTTCTGCCAGTTGTTCGGCCAATCTATATAAAACCCATGAAACACCTATACGTTGCATGGTTAGAATCTCTCTATATTATAAGAATCCAAATCGACTTCTGGTGATAAAAATTTGATACTCGAAATTAAGATTCAAAAAATAAGGGCGATAAGGGTCAAAATAATGATTAGGTAATAATATGATAAGGGTCATAAGGGTCAAAATAAGGGTTACGAGGGTAACAATAAGGGCCACAAAGGTCAGAATCAGGGTCATAAGGATGAGAATAAGGGTCGTGAGGGTCAGAATAAGGGTCAAATGGGTGAGATTAAGGGTCACACAGGTCAGAATAATCATATGGGATCATATGGGAGTCATAGGGGGGTTAGCGAGCGGAGCGAGCAGGGGGCATAGCCCCCTTAGTATTTCATAATTTACGCAGCCTCAGAACAAAAAATTGATGTTTAAAATATGGTATTCGAAATTAAGATTCCAAAATGAAGAGTCACGAGGGTCAAAATAATGATTATGAGGATCAGAATGAGGATCATAAAGGTCAAAATAAGAGTTACGAGGGTCAGAATCAGGGTCAAAAGGATCAGACCCGGGACGCGAGGGTCACGAGTGCCAGATTAAGGGTCGTGAGGGTAAGATTAAGGGTCACAAAGGATCGTAAGGGTCAAAATAAGGGTCACAAAGGTCAGAATCAGGGTCATAAGGATCAGAATAATGGCCACGAAGGTCAAATTAAGGGTCATATGGGTGAGATTACGGGTCACAAGGGTCAGAATAAGGATTACGATGGGTTATATGGCGATTGGCGAGCGGAGCGAGCAGAGAGCGCAGCCCCCTAGTATTTCCTAATTTACATAGCCTTAGAAAAAAAAAATTCAAATCAAGGCACATTGGTTCCTTGCACCCTTTCTCAACACGTTTCTCCGAAAAGGTCTTAAAAGAAGAGGACAAAAGTCTTAATTGACATCCGCGAATCCTAATTAACGGCACAATACACGAAACCATCCCCTCAAATTGATTAATATTCTAAAGCCGTACCGTTAATGCACCAGTACCAGAATCAACACCAGCCCGCCGCCCAAAAAGAAACAACAAAGCCTCGAGTAAACTTGTCTTCACCCCTCCCCCACCCCGAGATTGCCACCAATGCCCCAGCATTCACGAGTATCCTGTCGGACAACACCCGGCGAAATGGAGAAACGAGTTTTATCGGTGTTGCTAGTACACACCGATACACAGCTTAAACCCCTATTGGAGCGACAATCGGAAAACACTTATTCGGCTTGAAACTCGGTCGAGAGTTATCGTTGCGCGTTTGTCAGCACTGCGCACACCTAAACTAAGTCCAGTCCACTCCATTCAGTTGAATTGCTAAAGATCAGTTTCACTAGCCAGTCAAAATATCCAGGATATAACTCTGAGCAGATTCACTGAAAATAAATTCCGTCCGCATGTGGGATATGCTCTTTTGATAAGCAGCGGTGCTCAGCCCCACTCCCTCATCCGCCAGAGGTACGTAAATCGCGGTCGGAATTTTTCATATATCTCTCCCATATAAACTGGATAAAAATCGTGAAACTAGAAATTTTTCCAATATCTCCCGTGTTGGTATGTTTGAGGAATAACCAGTGAATCCAGAAGGTGTATTACGATATACTATTGGACAGATCAGGGATAGAATCGTACCAGATCGTGTACGAATAGAAACATTTCATTTTTCTTCTGCCTTTTATCATGGATTCGAGATATACTCGGTGTGCAGCTGACGATAACGCTTGTAACAGGGTCATCAAACGCTTGAGTGATTCTGCTGAAAGACGAAATCATCGTCAAAGAGATCAAATAACCCCCAGACACACCCACTTGAATGGAAGGCCTGGGTTCGTCACCTCTCGGGAGAGGAAACCTAGACTCCAATTTACATCATTGCACTTGGCAGCCTGGTTCCTCGCTAGTTTTTTCATTCCATGTGTTTGCATTATTTTCTTTTTGCAGCTCAATTTTGAGGTATTTCGGGATGAATGAGTATCAAACGGTGTTCATCTGGAGGAATCGGGGTAAGGGGTAGAGAGGAAGGTGCACTGAGAAAAAAACGAACAAGTTTTCAAACAAATGTTGTTTGAGCCAACAAAATTGTTAGTTGAAAATCACCAAAAAAATAATTGTTTGGTTCGAATAACGGCGGTGGCTGCAAGGAGAGAAATTTTGGAACAAATTGCAATCCACCGGCTGTGAAAAATTCTAGTGCTGTTAAGGTAAAATTTCTTGGTATTTCTGGTAAAATTTCTGGGGATTTCTGTGAAATTTTCATAGAAAAACTGGGGAAAATTCACGTTTTCCCCAACAAAATTTCTAGTGACCGGCCGTCACTTTGCGCCTCTTTTCCCGTGCTAGCACTAGAATTTTTCTAAAAAAATTCTCTCCGTGTGTGTGGTTGGAGATGGGATTGGGTCGCGGGAGACCCGGGTTCGATTCCCGCCTTGGGGGGGGGGGGNGGGGGGGGGGGGGGGGGGGGGCAAAATTTGTGACACTCTAAATCTCACGGTTTCATTACTGAGCGGGAGTCTCGCTAGAGACGATCGTACCCGGGCACACTGATAGACTGATTCATTTATTCCAACCGAGATTCGTTAACTATTAACAAATGGTAGGGATGAATATGACCAAATGAATATTCGTTAATAGTTAAAAAATGGTTCACTTGAAAAGCGAATATCGAATCAAACAAGGCTCCTCAAATGTGCATTTGTTAATTATTAACGAATGAACATTTGGTGAGACCGAAAAGACCCTCGTCTCCAACCAAATCCATTCGTTAACAATAAATAATCCTTTCCATCACTGCAGATTTTTCCCTCAAAATGAGGTTTTCCCAAATGACAAAAATTTTCCCATCTCTTTTAGATTCCGAGATATTCGTCAAAAACTGGCCAATAGTCAAAAATGACTCAACCCGGTTTAGGGCTTCGCTACTGAATTAAAATTGTTTCAATTTTTTAGACACGAATCAAGTCACAAAATCCCTACGTAACTAGGGACAGCTCGTTTTCTTTAAATTCCAAGGTATTTCGAAATGAATGACTCTCGAAGGGTGTTCATCCGGACGAATCGGGCAGAGCGATAGACGTGAGGATAGATGGTCTTGTAGGATAGTAAAAGCACTGGGGCGACCGTATACGATACCACAGCTGTTGAAGAATAAATTGTTCCGGAAATTTGTTCGATCCCCGAGCGCCTGAACCACAGACTCCGGTCGCTAAGATTGTTCCTTTGACGCTGTAATATCGGAGCGACTGACCACACGTATGAAAAAAGGAGCGTGATCGTCTCGTCTGAGTAGTCATCACCAGGGAAAATGTGAAATGAAAAGCTTTGTGAATAGTTGGAGGAGAAAAAGAGAATAAAATCTTGGAGAAGTGAGTTGTGAAATGAAAAGAGAGATGAGAAACACTTCTTCATTAAATATAAAAAATAGGGAGGTATGAAAGAAATATGGAAGGGGGTGGAGACCAAAACGAACGCTGAGAATGGCGAATACAATGGCGAAGAACGAGCTTAGAAATGGCCGCTTTCGTGCTGAAATAATCGAGTTTATTCTCCCAGCACCTTTGTAAAGCTCGCTCACTCTCTTCACAGGCTGCTCGTGAAAATGGCAACGGATGTGCACCTCCTCTGCACTTTCAAGTACTCCTCAAGTGTACCCTGAAGTGAATCTGAACAGTGTTTGTCTATATACCCAAAAAGTTTTCCCGGAAATAGGGTTTTAGAAGCAAGTAGATACAAACTTGGTTTTGAGCAACTTATGAAGAGTGATATTTCAAAGTGTTAATAAAAGCGGTGATAGCAGCGCTGAATCAGCCATTGAGCTGAACCGAACGATTATTTTTTCTTTCGTCAAGTGGGTCACGGAGAGGAAAAACAGGGGGAAATTCTAGGAATTATTTTTTATTATTATAGGGAAAACAGGGAATTTGACACTGTTAGGAATTTTTTGGTGCAGTGACATCTAATTGGATTTAGGAGGGAATAGAATCACGAGATTTCAGAATTCGCTGAAAATTTGATGCAATTCCAAACTTTTAAGTTGCAGGTAGAAAAGAATTTCAAAACTAACTTGAGTTTTCAATCGAAACATAAATATTCGGTACTAAATTACACCGAATTTTTCAGATTTCTATTCATTTTCGTCGGATAATTGAATTGGAATTTACATTTTCCATTGATTTACCATTAAATTTTGAATTTTCAACGATCAAATTGAATCGGAATGCAATTTCAGTGGAACTATCATGGAATACAAATATAGAATACGTGTACCGAAAATTTGAGGCGGAAATTCTTGACAGTATAAGCAGTGTCAAAAGTTTTGGATGAAATTTCAGGTGTATTTCTTGGATGTTTTTATCCCATTATATTTACACTGAAATTGTCATTACATATTCAATGAATGAAAATGTAAATTCCAATTCAATTATCCCATGAAAATTTCGAAAAACAAGGAACATTGAAAATTTAGCGTATCTTGGTATTGAATGTTCATGTTTTGCTTGAAAACTAAAGTAAGTCGGGGGCTTCTCAGAAATTTTCATCAAGTGACAGTTCCACTAAAATTCCAAACTATGTCGCCATTCAAAAATCACAATTTGCTGAAGAAATCACTGGAATTTTTATGTTTGTATTTAATTATTGCATGGAAATTTATAGAAATCAAGAAAATGAAGAGAAATATATTCTCGAATTTTTAATTAACTCAAAATTCTGTGTGAATTGGTATGGAATATGCACGTTTTGATTGGAAATTCAAGTAAGTTGATGAATTGTCGTCTTCTTGCTGTTAAAAAATTCAGAATTCCATTAAACTTTGAGTCGAATTGAAAATTTCATAGTTTTGTTCTCCCCCCCCCCCGTTCACCAAATCAATTTCAATGTCAAATTCAATGAAAATGTGGGAATTGTCGTCTTCCTGGCATTGAAAAATTTCGAATTTCATTGAATTTTCAGTCCAATTGAAAAATTCATTGTTTTATTCTCTTTCCCCCTCCCCCAAATGAAATTTAGTATCAAATTCATATTGAATTTGGGAAGTTTGGGAATTGTCGTCTTGCTGCTGTTAAAAAATTCAGAATTCCATACAATTTTCTATCGAATTCAAAATTTCATCGTTCCCCCCCCCCTTCCACCAAATCAATTTTAATGTCTAATTCAATATAATGTAGTAACGAAAATTTTAGGTGTCTCGATCGTGGGGAATTACGTGTTCAGTTTAGTTATAGATAGTCTAGACGTTGGGGAACTACACGAGGGTAGTTACATTGTAAAGTATTTCAGACGTTAAGGAAAATATTTTATTAAGGTAGGATTAAGTCTAGACGTAGAGTTTTATAGTTTTATTACGGTAACGCCGTAGTACCCTTATTGATGACGCACGACCCCCTAGCTGACCCACGCTGCCACGTTTCGGGAAAACTTCCAAATATGGAAATGGCGAGTAAGGCCCAGAAAGTGCGTAGTAGTGGGGGAAGGACGCTAGGAGGGACGAAGGAGTGCATTTAAGGGATGAGGGTACAACGAGGAGGGCAGTTCATTGGCGGGAACGATTAGACGCATATTGAAGTCGAAGAAGTAGACGAAGTCCTCATCAGAGGCATTAGACGATTTAGCCGTTTTTCTTGAAGTGTTCGTAAAATAATAATTGTAAATAAAATATTTCGATTAAAGTGTTTAGATTTATCCAGCTGTTTTATCTTTTAAAAAATATACCCACAATAAATTCGAAAATTGTCGTCCTCCTATNCCATAAA
Organism: Diachasma alloeum; assembly: GCF_001412515.2. Lineage (NCBI taxonomy): Eukaryota > Metazoa > Arthropoda > Insecta > Hymenoptera > Braconidae > Diachasma > Diachasma alloeum. The sequence continues at coordinate 162,132 of NW_021680490.1, read as the reverse complement.
ATTCACAATTATCTCAACTTATTCACCTCAATTAACACTCCAGTCCACAGCACCAGAATCTTCCCGAAGTTTCCTCAAAAAAAAATCCCCGCCTTACCTCTCCGCAGTGACAATTCTCAAGAAGAACAGAATGAACAAAAAGCTGATCATTTATCCCACCGAGCACCTGATGTACGTCAAACGTTCATATCGATGGGCTAGCCATCAAACAGCGTAAACCATTCGCCCGTAGCACCCCCCCGGGCATACCGAGGTAGATTATCGCGAAGTTTACATCTCCCCGAGTTCTGAAACGTGAATGAGTCGCTGGCATTCCCCGGCGAATTCAACTTTCAATTTATGCTTCTATTCCATTTTTCGACGACAACTGGCTGCATGAGTCCTACTCAACCGCAAGCCCGATATTTTTACATCCACCCTGGCACCGCCGGAAATGCACTTCGAGCCAGTGCCCCGAGGAAATTCAACGCTAAAAAAGTGCTTCTTCATCTCAACTCCATTTCTTATTTCAATTGAATTTACTTGTAAGCCTGATTTGACCCTCTGTCTGGTGCAATTTCATGGGATTTCCTTGATAAGTCCGTGTCTTGATTGTAAACAATTCCGTTGTGTCGCATAGATGTCACAGTTGGGGATTTTGTTATTGACAGGTTTTACCACGTAATTGCTGTTTCTTCCGCCGAGGATTACAACTCACTGACTCGAAAGGATTCATCATCAATATTTGTCGATAACTAATTGTAAGACTCCCGAAGGTTCGTTAGACAATTCTGCAGGAACGTTCCAATGAGCGGCATGCGCAAGTGAGTTTAGTTGGAAATTTTCAATGAATATTCGCCGGTGGTTACACACACTACCAACTTCCATCCTTCCCACCTCCCCCCTTCCGCCGTCGTTCTCAATGCAGTCTCTTTCCACAATTCCTCAACGTATTTGCATGTTAATTTACACGCGGGTATACCGCATTGCAACGAATGGGTGAAAGAAAAATAATCACGCGAAATTCTCTCTTCGTCGATGCTAATCAATTTAATCGGGCTTTACCCGAGTAATATGCATTATACTAACCACATTATGTACCGCGACCCAATTAGCTAATTTCTTAAATTGCCAAACAAGGGTAATGGAGAGTCATTAATCCACCGAATACAACAGCTAAAACTTCACCTCAATTCAATTCCATCCGACGAAGTTGCAGTCACACAGGGAGACAAATTTCATAAAAATTGGAAGAATTGTTTTTGGAAGTTATTCGAGGAATTCTTTTGATACACGTTGTTTCAAATTTTTATCACATTTTATTTTCGCTGAATTTTCAAGGCATTTAGTCAATGAATATTGAGAATTTCATGGAGAAATCAATGCGATCTGTTAATATCAGATCAATTATTCTATGAAAATTAATAGAAATCAGCAAAATTTCGGTGAATGTATTCTTGAATTTATGATTAATTGAAAATTGAATTATTCAGTGTAATTCCACTGAATATTCATGATGTTTTCATGATTATTTCAAAAGTTTTCATGAAAAAATTGTGAGTTGGAACGTAATTTTTATCACGCCCCATCTATTTTTTTATAGAATCATAGAATTCAATAGAATGTCCAGCATTAAAAAATAATATTAATTTTCTACTTTACACTTTTTCTCGATTTTCCACGCGGAGAGAAGTTCTCTGGAAAAATTCTAGTACAGTGAAAATTTTATTGAAATTTTCAGTAATAATACAAGTTTAAAAATCCCCAGCGCTTGCGTGAGGACCTGACATACTGTGCTCTGATTGGTCGAAATCCGATTGGGAAAAATAATCACCAAAATCCCCTGAAATTTTTACAGAAATCCCATCGAAATTTCGTCTTACCAATACTACAATTGTTCACAGCCGGTGGATCGGGATTTTTTCCAATACGAGCACTAGAATTTTTCTACAGAATGTCTCTCCATGCATAAAAATACCCGAAGTAAGCATACCGCCACACAATTGCATAAGTTATCACGTAATTTCTCCAGGATGTTCTTCTCCGTGCAATTTCAATAAAATTTCACTTCCCATACGTACGCACCACAACCCCTATATCCAGGGAAATCGTTAAAAAATGTCGTGGAACGTAAATTCCCTCGGGATAAACGCATAAAAACTAAGTTATAATACTGGGAAAAGTAGAGACGAAGATTTTTCATAGACTCTGTTATTTTTTACGATGTCAACTGCCAACAGCACAGCATCCCTCCAGAATTCCTAATGCCTCCACTCGCAGCCTTATAACATTGAAACTCGGGCGAGTTCCCGTGAAAAATCATAGCAACGATCAGTCTTCAGCGTAAGAACCTCGTCCACAATCTCAATGTAAAAATTTCAAAACATGAAAATAGTTTTAAACCTTTGAAATTCCATTAACTTTATGACAGAGTAAGTCATTCCATTTTCAAGCTGGAGTTATTTAAACACATAAAGTTATTTATGTGTGGGTGAGAGCTTATGAAATATTTATGGACCAAATGGATTGAATTAATTTGAGATTATTTGCAAATGGAATTTCCACTCATGCCTTCGTGAGTACACTCGTGGAGAGAGCCTCTTTTCTGAAACCCCCAACTGAAATCCCCAACCTTCTCCCACCCCTCAAATTTTCCGCAGCATATTAAACAGCCCTCTGGCCGGGACATATGGACTGATACTGGATACTAAAAGGAATTCTCTAGTGAGCGAAACTCCGATACTCAGGGAGAAAAAAGTTGAAAAGGGAAAAATTACCGAACAAGTCGGGTAATCGTGGAGCGAACTCGATTTTCAGTACTTTTTCACTCTACATCGGGGAAAAGTGCGAGACGAATAGTGAATTTTCCTCTGTTGGCTCGGGAAAATTTACTAAACGTGAGGGTAATTTGTGCCGGATAAACTGTCAAATTTATTCTGCACTCGACACTGCTAGAAAAAAGATGAAATTTCATGGGCTACTGACAACTGATTTTCAGGACAGTGACACTGAATGTGATTTAAAGTAGCATTATTTAATGTGCATTTAAAGTAGTATTATTCAACTAAATTGCATGGAAAAAATTTGAAAAAAATCATACCCAGTCAGTATTATCTAAATTAAATTTCGCAAAATATTTGTATTTTTTCAAACATTTCCCTCTTATAGATAAGTAATAAAACTTGTTTGCAAAATGGTGGATTATTTTTTGTGAGGTGCCAAAAAAATTCTTGATTTTTTCACATCTAATGAAAAAAAACAGATTTTAATCTTTGATTACAGTGGAAATGTTAATTTCACACAAGAAACTGGGTTAAATCCTGATTTTTAAACATTTCTTCTTTGAAAAACCAAAACGATAATTAAATTAAGAAAAAAAAAATTAGAATTCCGAATCTGATCGAGTTTTCTGCAATTTTTTTGCAGTTTTTACTCCAAATTAAACACATTATTCAACAACGACTCTTTACGTGATCACCTCCCATTGGCCTCTGAATTTTTCCTGTAGCATATAAAAGAGCCTTCTGTTGGAGACATACAAACTGATACTGGATACTAAAAGGAATTCTCTGGTGCACGTAACTCTGACATACGGTTTTTGGAGTTTAGTAAAGAGTCAGGGGGATGAGAGTTTATTGTAAAGTTTGTCAGGGCAACCACTAGACGGCGACATCTGCTCGTAACGTTATCAGTGCAATCTGGGCTTTGGACTTGACTTTTCATCCGTCGCTAAACTACCCCCAAACTATTGGACTTGTTAAGCCACCGAGAGAGGAGGAGTCTCACTATCACGCTTGTTACCCAGCCTTGTATTTGTGTTAAATCCACTGCATCAACAAAGTTTTATCGCTGGGAGAAGAAAGCTGGATAATCATTTGCACTTGAGGAGGAGATTAAATTAAGTAGATCCTAAAATTAAACTACGCTGTTGATTAACTAATTCAGTTGGGGCAAAGAAAGCGGAGCTTTACGACGGGTAGTAAAGCAGTTTTATAAAGTTACTCGTCTGCTAAAGTAGTAGCTGGTTAATGAAAATTTGATTTTGCGCGTTGGGTACAGTCTCAGGAGGTTTACCGAAGGGCAATCGTGTTATCAAACGTTGCGAATTGTCCCGGTAATCTTATCAGCGGGTACAGTAGACTCCCTCGTGCTCTTATCACCAGAATTTTCATCCCTCCTGCCGTACCGACTGCTGCACCCCGGACTGCAGCGCCGCCTGGAACGATCCAGTGCGCATGCGCGAACTGTTTCGATCGAAAAAGTGAGCGTAGGGTAGAAAATATTTTCTCATTTTGCGTCCTTATTCAGTGCGAGGGGTAGCAGTGGCTAAGGAGACATTGATCACTCGACGTAATGAAAATTCTTCGCATTCCGCCTTCCCGGGAGATTATAAAAACTTTCATTTGGAATAATTTTCTATCTCCATTCGAGATGCAGAGAGTAATGAAAAAAATTGTGAGTGGAAAAGTTGATCCTCTCGTGGAATTGAGAATGTCATAAGATATTCATCAGTTTTAGATATCCGAGGGAAATCATTCTTCTCTGGTCATTGAGAAGTCAGGGCTTTTCAAGGCGCTGAGTTAAGTGCTCATCATTTATGAATATTTAAATCTCAAAGGACAAAATTCCAGAATTTGATGGAAAAATTGATCACAAGTTTCCGACTCAATTCAAAATAGTTTATCAAATAATAGATTTCAACTCTCAACGGTATTACAATCCAATGAATAACTGACCACAGAGGTTCTACATCTCGATTCCCCAGTGATATTATTTTTAAAAAATGAGGTAGAGAAATAAATGACTATTATCTAGGTGATCCCATTGGAATAAGCTCGCAAGCTATGTGAAACGCTCGAGGCGAGTGCTCTATCGATCGTTTTCCACCAGTGTTTGGTGCTATGGAGCGAGAAAGAGAAAGTGGCTAGCTGGTCTAGATTGCCTCGTGTGCAATTCCAATTGTTGGATAGCTATTCTTCACCTCACTTGCACCGTTAATAAAGTGGGGAAAATCATTTTCTACGTAACAATTAAAACAATCAGAAGGGGCTAGTACGTTTTTATGAGTCTGGGGATGTTATTAAATTCAATAATTAGTGGGTGGTATATGGGGCGCAACGTATGCCGAGAAAATCGCTTTATGAAAGTCGGGCATTTAAAAAAGAGAATAGACTTCATCGCTCGTTTTACACTGAATAGAGCTGCATTAATTATAGGATCCGATTTCACTCCAGAAGCTAAATCCCGCTCGAATGTCGACAAATGCTCTGGAATTTATATGTATCATTGGCGAAATTATCAAAGACCAAATTACATAAACCAATTCATGAACGGAATCCCATTTTGTCCTCAAATGTATGCATTTGGCGCTTGTGTTTCACTGATTCAAATTGCATTAATTTACGTGCATTATCGGTGTAAATGACATCCCAAAAATAATCAGTTGTAAGCACTCACCTTTAGTTGATGCTGCGGTCTTCTGAGTGCCCCTTGATCCCTCCGGCTTCCCAGCCTATCAGCCTCAGCCTCTAGTCCCTCCATCGAGGATTCAGCTTCACTCAGCCAGGCTAAAAACTTGTCCAATGAGCGATCGAAATTGTGAAGTGAATTCATCGCTGAGTGCAACAGCTTTCCACGGTTTATGATGCTGAAAAGCAATTGGGTCATGCATTTTATACGTTATTCATGGGAAAATGTATGAAATACGCTCTTCAGAGTGTCCCCCGAACTGTTTTCTATCAGAATTATTTTCCCTTTCAGAGAGTAAACAGGAAGATATTCAACCTTTTTATAAAATAGATTTGTACAAAGGTTAAAGATCTCTGAAATTGCACGGCCGATTGCGCTCATCCAAATATCAGCCTTTGGTATTATAAGAGCTAGGATCTTATTAAATTTCAAGTTGCTATCTTAATTTTTTCTCAAGTTATCGTGCGTAGGAGAATGAAAAAAAATAAGAAACGAAAGAACGGCAATATTTCGAAAATTTTGGATGGATGGGGATGGATATTTTGATTCATCCAGATAGAAGCCGTCGAGACGAGTATTTTCAAAAACGAAAACATCGAATCCGTTGAGTAGTTTATCAGATATTCAACGGAATATATTTACACAAAAGGTTGCATATCTCAGGAACCGCTTGGCCGATTGCGCTCATCCAAAATATTAGCCTTTGGCATTATTAGAGCTAGGATCATACCAAATTTCAACTTGCTATCTCCATTTGATCTCAAGTTATCGTGAGTAAAAGATTGTTCATGAACAAGAGCAATATCTCCAAACTTTGTAATAAAGGATATATATATATATATATATATATATATATATATATATATATATATATTTGATACAGATAGAGGCCTTCGAGACGAGTATTTCGAAAAAAAAATGGAACTCAGTGCAGTAGTTTTTGAAGAATAACAGCTACAATGAGCCAAAATTTCAGATTTTTATCTACAAATTTCACC
>NW_021680490.1:148722-154845 GCF_001412515.2 Diachasma alloeum | reverse complement strand
ATATATATATATATATATATATATATATATATATATATATATTTGATACAGATAGAGGCCTTCGAGACGAGTATTTCGAAAAAAAAATGGAACTCAGTGCAGTAGTTTTTGAAGAATAACAGCTACAATGAGCCAAAATTTCAGATTTTTATCTACAAATTTCACCGTATTTATGAATTTTCTAAAAATTAATCACCAAAAATCTAAGGTATCATATATATACATACAGACGTGACCCTAAAAACATGAAGGTGAAACTAGCAGAATATTCGCCGGCAGAAAATTCCATTTAGGGGATATTTAAGTGTAGAAGAGTGAAATAATCAGATGTACAAATATTTTTAAGTGCGAAAGAGTTTGTACATTACTTAAAAACATTTGTATATCCCTAGATTCGCCTAAGACAAATCTTCTCCTATCGAATCTTTCGCTAGTTTCAGCTTCATCGCGGTTCATCATGTCTTCACGTTTCATGACATTCTACACCATTTGCAATCCCAATTAGAAAATCGAAAAATCCGTCAAATACAAGGCGTCCATTCACAAGCAAAACTGTTATTTGCAGCGTTTACCTGGTGTTCAAATTGTTATAGCGTTGATTGATTGTTTCAGTCATTTTTTTGACACGTGTTGTATCATCCTGCTGGTACACGGCTATTAGTTTCTGTGTTAATTGATTGAACAGCTCGATTTGATGCTTGTATTGATGGAGTTCAGCGTGATAGGACTGCAGAAAAATAAACATAAATTGTGTAAATGGTATTGACAGATTGGAGAATCTATGCATGAGTTTATTGACTGAAAAATGTACCTTCTGCTCTCGGAGCTGTGCCTCAAGAACATCAGCAGTGTGCCCCACAGATCGCATTCTCGTGAGTCTCAGCTCCATTCGATCGATCCACACTTCCACTTCATTTCGTTTTGCCTCGTATCTCTGACTGTCACCCAGCATAGCATCCAATTGCGTCTTTCGCTGCATAACTTTTGAATTTGTCTCGTCCCAGTGCTCGCGCAGCTTTGTAACTGTAATAGTATTAACAGAATAATTTGCATGTGATGTAGAATGCAAACTCGCACCACATCATTTCACCATTCGCAATGTTAAATATTCCTTCAGCATTTCGTTTGTTTTTCATGTTAGCCTCAGCTGCAAGAATTTCCAGGGGGAAATTTAATTTTGCCAAGCGAGTAAAAAAAAAATCTGCATATTCAGAATAAACGCCTGGTAAAATTCTACTGGAAATAATTAAAGTTTTAAGAGAGTGCAGGGAGGCCAGAGGTGAGTGCTCGGGTTGTTAGTAAGTGGAGAATCGGGAACAAAGACTTCGTCACTTTCTTTTTGGTACATCAAATGAATCACACAATGGCACTCGGAAGAAAAACCATTTTCTACCTTTGAGACAGAAACGAATATGGGATAAACCTCGAGCACATCTTCCATCGAAGAGAATGGATTCTACAATGGAGAGAATCGAATGTATATAGCATTGTCTCACCATCGATATCAATTAAGAAGACTTCAGGAGAGATATTTTGAAAACACGAGGATTTCATTATCACAGGGAGAAAAATATTTCCCAGACATCGGCATAATCATAAATTCCAATTACAGTTAAATTTTGATTAAGTCAATTGTTAATGTTACTCACCAATTTTTAAATTTTTATTAATCAATACTGGAGTTCGGAAGATTGACGATTATTTGGCTAATCGAAAATACTTTTATGAAATTTAGAAATATTTGCTCAATTGTCAATGCACAATTCCATATTGTCAATTAGTTAATTCATAGTCAATCGACAATTTAAATTACCAATTATGTTATTTTTCAAATTTCAATGAAAATAAGTAAACATCAATTATTATAAGGTGCAACATCTCATAATATTCCTTAATTAATATTAACCCCTCAAATACGCCGTCCATGCCATTTATAGACCCTTTCCGTGATTAATAAAAATTCATTATCTGTCGTACTTTTGGAAATATCGAAATTCTAAAAATTTCCCTATGAAATTATCAACACAATGCGAATCGATTGTTTTTTTCAAGTTATTTTTAATATTTTTCTTCAATACATAAACAATACGGAATTGAATTCGATGTCAGATGCATATTCGAACCTCTCGTTTATCGAGCGAATTTTCATCAATTCGCAAACGAAATTCCGATTCAATGAATTACTGATTTGTCATTAACAAATTTCCGACAATCGCCAATCTTGGCAACCGTTTGAACTGAGATTAGTCTTATAATATCTCGGAATCTAAAAGAGATAGAACAAATTTTGTCATGATTTTTTTGCGGAGCCAATTGAGGGTTATAAAAAAAGTCATGAGAAACATTTTTGAATCCATGTCTTTTCAACTAGGCAACATTTCAACTACGACATTTCAACTGCTCAAATTTAAATACACGCCAAAGGGATGAAATTATTATTAATTATTGTCGTTAATTTAAATGTCGCCGAGTTGAGAAGACTGCATTTCCTAAATCTCTCAAAACGTCATTAATTCAAACAAAATATTCGTGTGTTTACGAATTCATACCCATATCTACATTTTCCGGTGAGAAATTTGAGAGGGGATAATCCTTGCGAAATGATATTGTATCAATCCCCGTAAAATTTGAAAAAGGATAATCCATACGAAATACAATTTAATCAATTCAGTTACTCGGAAAACAGCAAAAAAAAAATTATCGAATTAATTATTAATACTAAATTATTGATCTCTTATAATTGTTGATAGAAAATCAAATTGAATCTTTGTATGATATTAATCATTAATGTGTTAGTTGAATAGTTAAACTGAGTTGCATTACGTTGTCTGTTGAAAAGCAAAGAATAAAAAAAATGAAAATCAAAAAATTTGGCAAATTCCTAAAAATATAGTAATTTCACAAAAACTAGTTGAAAATTTCAGTTGAAATGTCGCATAGTTGAAAAGAGGTGCCACCAAATTTTGCTATTTCTCTTAGATTCCGAGATATTCATTAGAAATTGGCCGAAAGTCAAAATCGACTTCAACCGGGTTACCGCTTGGCTACTGAATTGATTTATGAATATGGCTATCCCTAATTCATTGATAACTCACTTTAAATAAAAAACATCAATTTTAGTCGAAGCGAAATTGCTCGGCGATTGAAAGTTTTTTGCTGTGAAAAGAAGTTTCTCATCATGAGAGCCGCAAATGTTCCAGTGCCGTAGGAGAAATTTGACTTCTCTCCCCTACCCCCGGTATTCAGACTAACCGCCCTATTCACCCTTGAACAACCACCAATAGAATTTTGAACATCATACGTCAACAAACTCCACCAACTAACTCACATTACCCGTAAGAGTTGGTGTTATCTTTAGGGCCAGTATTAGGGAGTCTAATGCATCCAGAAATGGCGCACGCGTCTTCGTAATGCAGGAAGAAAGGTAGTCTGGCTTAAGGCTATGTAGCATAACTTCTGTATTTCCGTACTTGGCTCCAAGCCGGAAGTAAAGTGGCTGATGTATCACGCTCCCGGGTGGAAGGGGAGGAGGCCAGTAAACGAGATGAATGATGGGACACAGCTGGAATGGAGAAGCGGCAAGTACGACTGCTGCTGCTTTTATCTGGCTTTAAGCTCAGGTGTCTGCAAAGCCCTAACTTGAATACAACAAAACCGGCTTAGATTATTGAACCGGAGAACGAGGTAAACGACTGGCGGATATAAATAACGGATATGTTAAGATATATGCATCAAACAGCTTTCTATTTAAATACTTATTCAATACTATAATAAATACTTCGTGACGTGATATTTCGTAGGAGAGCTGGTGCATGTATCGCCCACCTAAGGGATTTCCCTCAGCTCATTTGAGCCGCTCAAAATGCCAGTTCTGTGAAAATTTCACAGAAATCCCCAGAAATTCTACTAGAAATACCAAGGAATTTTACCTTAACAACACTAGAATTTTTCACAGCCGGTGGATTGTGATTTTTTCCAGTACTCGTACTAGAATTTTTCTAGAAAATTTTTCTCCGTGTACATTGTCGACTGTTCCCACATAACTAACTGAGGAAGTACCTTAAGAAAATAAAACCAAAAATGTATCTTAACGGCTACAAATCTGATCCAAAGCTGATCACAACCAGTTTTTACTGACCAGTCCCTTATTCCGTGCTGATTTGGCGCTGGAAACCAGAAGCTTTTTTTTCTCTACGTTTTTCTCTAGTTCTTCAAGCGCTGGATCAGATTTGCATGAACACAATGAATTCGCATAAACACTTTCCAGTGGCAACACGTAGAATTTTCAGTGGATGAGCACTGACGATCGCGTGACTCTATGACAGACAGTATCACCATACGAAAGACCAAATCGATCTAGTTTCTATCGTGATCATTCCACTCGGCTGGCCATTGAAAGGGCTGGGACTGCGCATCGTCCACTTCTCCATTATATTCGACATCAATGCCATGCATACTGTTGCACGCAAACACTGTTTTATCCGGAGATTAGTACAATTGATCACGTGTCACTCGCCCATTAAGACAAATTAATTTTCCTGATTGTAGGTCACTCATTCATTTATTGCATCCCTTTTTGCACCCTCCACAATTATCCATTGATTTTGGAGGTATTTTCACTTCCAGATAGAAGCTAACGGAAACTGATGACAGAGATAACATGTCACTGGCAGAGGAGGAACTCTGTAACACTCAGACTTCATGGAAACATACCGAATCCTAGACTAAATCTCGTTCACAAAAGTTTGTTGGATGTGGAAGGACGAATTCAACAACTAGTGGTGGAGAACTTGTTGACTGCAGACAACTTCTCTTCATATATTTCAGTTGCATTGATTGCCAAAGCCAACTGGAGTCGCTGCACTCGGATTATTCAACCGGGAACAAAAGGAGTGAGAGCACGGAAAAAAAATATAACTGAATGGAGTATAAAATATACTTATCAAGTGTATTTTCTACTCGAATAGGGGATCAGTATTTCAATTCGCGGATGATTATTTTGTATCAGTCCGGGCTGTACCAAGCGCTCTCAAGTGTAATAAAAGGGTCACGCACCAAGTGGGAGAATATAAGGGTCAACAAGTGGAGGTTAAAAAAAGAGGGTCAGAATATTAGGATGAAAAAATAGGGTCAGAACATAAAAGTAAAAAATGTGGGTGTCAGACAATAAGGGTTATATAAGGGCTAAGAACAGTGATCAAGCATAATATATGACTTATATTTATACCCTCATTGCCTGACACCCACTTTTTTTACTTTTATGTTCTGACCCTCATTTTTTAACCTCCACTTTTTGACCCTTATATTCTGACACTTAGTGCCTGACCCTTATATTACACTCAAGAGGGCTTACTACAACCTGAAACAGAAATACAAAAGAATCATTTTCGAATTGAAATACCCATCCCCCAATTGAGTATAAAATATACTTGATTCAGGTATATTTTTCTTTCCGTGAGGGAGGGGGGAAAGTAAAACATCAGAAAAATGGGAATAGCATTCCAATTTTGTTATTGACTCGGTCAATTTTTTTTTCACCTCTCGTACCAGAGAGCGATCGACCCGCGCAGTTCAGGGAACCATTCAAGGGGTCGAGGGAGTAATTTGGTATTGAGCTTGGCACGCAACGTTAAGCACGAGTTTCACACTCGTTATTATGGAACACAAAGTTGACGGCTTGTGCATCTCGCAGTGCAATAAAGTACTTATTTGATAAAATGTGCAGGATGCATTGAGGTGATATTGGCCGGTGGATTTTTTTTTTTGATGTTTGCTTATGTGGCAATCTTCATGCCTGACATACCCTGGTGGGGTGGATAGTCAGTTCGTCTCCTGTCGTCAATTTCTCGTTGTTCAGCCGGATATGACAGAGGAACGTCCGAGTTATGCCGGTGAATAGCCACTGTAACTTCGTCTGTAGACACATCTCTGCGGTGTCGAACAGCGTGTAGTGATTCTCGTGACAATACCATTCTCGTGTTGTATGATGCTCGAGTTGGCGAGGGACGGGGATTGTACTGCATGCTGTGCAGCAACATTTCTGCGTAATTGCGGAAGTATTGCGATATGTTCTGAATTGACAATTTTTGTTTTGCGCGTTTGTTCTTGGGGTGGTGGGGCGGG
>NW_021680490.1:132679-148706 GCF_001412515.2 Diachasma alloeum | reverse complement strand
GGGGGGGGGGGGGGGGGGGGGGGGGGGGGGGGGGGGGGGGGGGGGGGGTAGGTGACGAGGACAGACTGTTAGAAGGAAGTTGAAATTTCATGGAATGGTGACTAGTAATTCTGTGGCGAAGCGGTTAAACGATCTACGCTATTAAAATTTTCCTCTCAGTTTTCTATGTCAAATCCCGGAAATTTTTATAATGTTCAATTTTTCATGACAAGATATCCTGAAATTTCAGGAAATCTTGTCATTGCAAAATCAAATATTCCTTGGATCTATGGCTACACTCTAAAAAAAAGTTACTACTCACTAGTACTGAATTCTACTTGGGAGAAGTTTTCTTGTGAAAAGTTGGGAAACTACTTGTCCCAAGTACTTTTCATGTCCTAGGGTGAAGTACAATATTTGCTAAGCAAGTAGGAAAAGTACTAGGAGGAAGTACTTTTATTACTTCCTGTCAGTATTTTTCTTACTTCTCACAAGTACCTTTGATGCTTGGAGCAAGTAATTTTTCTACTTCTCGCGAGTACTTTTATGACTTGATTCCAGTACTTTTGGTTGGTTATTTTGTTGAGGAATTTCATATCATTAATTATCATTCTCATTATCATTATCATTCTCAGATGACAATTAACAAATTTCATCAAGGGGAGGTTACGATGAGTTTCAAAATCGCGAGATATTGCAGTAAGATTTATTACACATTGATGATCGATTATTTATATATGTTGAAAGACGAAGAATAAGTGGGGAAAAAAACGATTATTTCTTGTTGATTTGCCCCCAAGACCTTGAAAATGAAGAAAAATAACACAGTGTACTCAATTTTTGACCTACGAACGTATTTTTTCTTCAAAATTTTTAAACAGATGTGTAGAATAACAATTACGAGATAATTTTTTTGAATTCGACTTCTAAATAGGCAATTTTATTCTTTGTCGCATAACGAAATTGCAATTTTTATACAAGATAGCTCAAAAGATTAATACTTCAATTTTTTTTTCAATATAAAATATAACAATTATTTTGAGGATCATTTTACTGGCTATTTCGCATGAATATTACATTTTTTGTTATTAAAAAAAGGACTATTTGGAAATTAAATTTGGAAAAATTAATTGGTAATTGTTATTCTACACATCTTTTGAAAAATTTTGAAAAAAAAATCTCTGTAGCTCGAGAATTTATTACATTGGACTACATTTCAATTTTCAAGCGTTTGAGGGGCAAATGAACAATAAACAATAATTTTATTTGCATTAATTTTTCGTTTTTCAGCGATCTCTAGTGTATGATAAATTTTACTGTAATATTCCGCGAAAATCCATTAGTACTGGATTTGAGTGCTATTACTACTTGTCTCGAGTATTTTTTCTACTTTTGAGAAGTACAGCTCGGTACTCAGTACACGTACTTTTAGTACTGATGATGAGTACAGTTGGTACTTGTCACCAGTACCAATTGTACTTGGAGCATAAAACTTGTATTCAGTCGATTTTCGACTTGAACCAAGTAAAAAAATTAACTTTTCTCCAGAAACCCCTCGGTACTGAATACAAGTAGTTTTCCTACTTATCAGAAGTAATCTTTTTTTAGAGTGATAATAAAGATTCCCGACTCTTCTCTCCATGCACTGATAAAAGTATTAGTTATTATTAACAAATGGATTTGGTTGGAGGCGAGAGTCTATTCGGTCTCACCAAATGTTCATTCGTTAATAGTTAACAAATGTATATTTGAAAAGCCTTATTTGACTCGGCTTTCACCTTTCGAGTGAACCATTCGTTAACGATTAACGAATACTTCTTTGGCCTTATACCATTCGTTAATAGTTAACGAGTCTCGTTTGGAATAAACGAATCATTCTATCAGTGTGTATCATAAATGTAGTTCTATCTCATAAAGTCAAGTTTTAATGAGTTTTCCCGTGAAAGTGAAGAGCCTAGTCTGTATTTTTTGTCCACATAATTGCAAAAGTATTTTCACTATTTCTAGATAGAAAATTTACATTCAATCCTCGGAGTACGACATAATGTGTACAAGAACGAAGGGATTCATGTTGATCGAGTAAATTGAATAGGGTATTTGCAGAAGGCATGAGTGGAATTTGCGTTCAGGAAAATATCACTATAGAAATGTTCTGAAAATGCCCTCTCTTCTGGAAGTTTGAGGTTCGAGGCATGGACTCGAGTGTGCCCCTATCCAATTCCTCCCGAGTTGTGGAATCAACACAAATAGGAGAAAAAAATCAACTTATAATTTAATGGAAACCTGCAGGCAATATTGCTCGGGAAGGGAAAGCTAGGGGAACACTGTGAGTAATTCTATCTCATCGGAAACTCAAGTTTAGTCCAACATTTCCCATGAAAGTAGAGGCTATCCAATTTCCAAACAGAAAATTTATGCTCAGCACATTTGATCTTCTCATGTGACATAGTGAGTACAATGATCGGAGATATTTATGTTAATCGAGCAAACTGAATGGGGCACCCGAGTCGAGGATTTGGTTCTGATTGGACGTACACAGGTCTTTCAAGATCTCTCCAGACCTAGATGGACCTGGTAAATCCTAATCAGTTCTGCGACGTACTTTTCCGGAGACCTTTAGAATCCTCAGTTCTTTTCGGTCCTGAGGAGTCCTCCTCTTTGGTACCGAGACTGCGGGATTTTACGAGCGGGTGGAGGGGAAGGCATTGGGGAGCGTTGAAATTTGTAGCCAACGAGGAGACAGCGTTGCAGAATATATTTTAGCCACCCTCATCTCCCACCCGTTTGCAGGTTGTGTTTAAATAAAAAATAGTGAACGGTGATTTTGTATTTATTGACCCCCTGATGCCAATGAAACCCTCGGAGGTGACAGACAAGACGAAAAAACAAATTTCATTTTCACGTGGGTCAAGGGTCAGGGTGAAAGTCGATTTTCGCCAAAATTGAATTTTTTCGCCAAGTGAAGGTTGATTCTGTATTTTCTAACGATTTTGATGCCAATGAAACCCCCGGAGGCGCGACAAATGTCGAAATAATTTTTTTTTTTCACCCGGAGCCAAAGGGTCAGATTTTCGGTTTTTCCGGGGGGAAAGTCGAGTTTCGCCAAAATTGAATTTTTTAGCCGTGTGAACGTTGATGCCCACTATTTAAGCGACGGGCTATTCAAAACTCTCAAAAGTATGTGGAAAAACTGAAAACTGGAAAAGTTTTTTTTTTTTCAAATTTTCAAAGGGTTAGATTTTCCGTTTTTCCCGGGGGAAAGTCGACTTTCGCCAAAATCGATTTTTTTAGCCGGGTGAACGTTCATTCCAACTATTTAAGCGTTGGAAAATGTGGAAAACGTGAAAACTGAAAAAAAAATTTTTTCACCCGGAGCCAAAGGGTCAGATCTTGGATTTTTCCAGGGGGAAAGTCGACTTTCGCCAAAATTGAATTTTTTAATCCGGTGAACATTAGAATGATGAGATTATCTCGCATTTCTGACGTTAAGGATGGGAGAATCTGAATGCAATATAGTGAAAAGCATGATCGATTTTTTAAATAGAAAAAAAATTATTAACAAAAAGAAAACACTTCCCGAAGTACGAAAAAATAACATCATATGTTGGAAGCCTGTGAGCAATATTACCGAGGAATATGAAGCCAAGAGAAGGCTGTGAGTATTTCTATCTCAGAGACTCAAGTTCGGCCAGATTCCATGAAAATTTATGAAGCATATTTGATCTCAGGGTGTCATATATCGGGTAATTGACGAAGGGAATCGTGTTTATCGAGCGAATTAAATGGGATATTGATAGAAGAAACGGATAGAATTTACATTCAATAAAAAATCACCGTTGAAATGGTTAAAAAATGGAACTTCCAGGATTTCAAGACACGGAATAAAGAATACGTCCATTCGAATTTCTCCGTACCTGTGGTATTAGCAGAAGTAGAAAATGAATAAATAGATATTTAAATAAATTAATACAACAACTGTTGGAAGCTTATAAGCAATATTGCCCAGGAAAATAAAGCCGGGAGAGGACCGAATAATTCTATCTCATAGACTCAAATTTGGTCTGACTTTCCTCAGGAAGACAAAGAGTCTAATAAATTTCCAAATACAAAATTTACACTTGTTAGAAATTTCTTAAAATTTCAGTCACAATGTCATCTGAATTTTCAATGTTGCGAGTTTGAATTAAATTTCAAATGAAAACGTTCACTAAATTTCTCATTCATCTTGAAAATTCAAGAAAATTGGGTTTTTCATATTAAAAAATTGATTTTTCAATGAAAGCTTGAATTTTCAAAATCATCGTGAAAATTGAACATCATATACAATTCAATTTTCAAGAGATTGAAAATTCAGAGAAGTTATTGCCGGAATTTTCCAAAATTTTCAAGTTTTTTCAGTACTTGAATATTCAAGAAATTAACTAATTCGTCAATGAAGAATTCTACAGAAATTTCATGTAAATTTCTCCTTGTTAAAAATTTCAAGCTTTTTCACTTGAAATTTCAAGGGTAATTTTCTAACCGTGTACATGAAATATATTTTACCTTCCTGTTGATCGAGCAAATTAAATGGAATGTGGATAGAAATAACGAATAGAATTTACATTCAAGAAACAATTACTGGTGAAATGGTTAAAAAATGGAACTTCCAGAGCTGCAAGGCATGTACTAAAGGTTGCGTCCGTTCAAATTTCTCCGAGCGTGCAATATTAGTAGAAATGAAAATAAATAAATACATGTTGGAAGCTTGTGAGTAATATTGTCCATGAAAATAAAGCCAGGAAAAGACCGAGTAATTCTCATAGTAAATCTCATAGATTCAAAATTAGTTCGACTTTCCTCAAAAAGATAAAGAGTCAAATAAATTTCCAAATACAAAACTTCCATGACAACTATTTGACCTTGGAGTGTGAAATATCGGGTAATAGACGAAGAAATTTATGTTGATCGAGAAATTGAATGGATGGGGTTTATCCTTAGGGAAAAATCACTATTGAAATATTTGGACAATGTCGTTTCTGCTAGAACTTCCAGGGTTTCGAGATATGCATTGAAGTATGCGTCTACTCAAGTTACTCCAAACTTGCAGTATTAGCGAAAAACAGAGAAGGAATAAAACCACGGTAGCGTGGGAGCTCCTGGGTAACATTGCTCAGGAATATAAAGCCAGGAGAAGCCTGAGAGCAATTTCATCTCACAGACTCAAGTTTGGTGCAACTTTCCAAATGAAGGTAAATAGTCTAATCTATTTCCAAACAGAAAATTTATATGAAGCATATTTAATTTCGGGGTGTGGCATATTAGGTGGCTAATTCAACAGGATATTTATAGAAGAAATGGATGGATTTACATTCAGGGAGAAATCATTATTGAAAGGTTTTCAAGGTTTCGAGACGTAGAACACAAATTTAAAGCACTCAAAGTACTCTGAATTTGTGGTGTTACCGGAAATAAAAAAACCACGAGTGGCGGGAGCCTGTAGGCAATATTATTCAGGAATGTAAAGACTGGAGAAGATTGTGAGCAATTCTTTCTCACAAACTCAAGTTTGGTTCAACTGTCTCCATGAAGATAAAGAATTTATTCCATGTTTAAATAGAAAATTCATATCGACCACATTTAATCTCAAAGCGTGAGGTACCAGGTACAATGAACGAAAGAATTAATTATGAATTCGTTATGTTGATTGAGCAAATTGAATGGGATATTTGTAGGAGAAACGGTTGGCATTTACATTCAGGGAAGAATTACTATTAAAATATTTGGAAAGTGTAGCTTCTTCTGGAACTTCCAGGGTTTCACGACATGCACTCAAAGTACTCCGAACTTGTGGTGTTACCAAAAATGAAAATACCATCGCGATATGGCGAGAGCCTGCGGGAAATATTGTTCAAGAATATAAAGCCAGGAGAAGACTGCGAGCGATTCTATCTCAGATACTTGAGTTTGGTCTGACTTTCCCCATAAAGGTAAAAAGTTTACTCCATTTCCAAACAGAAAATTCCTACGATACACATTTAATCTCGGAGTATGACTATCAGATACAATGGACGAAAAGAATTTATGTTAATCGAGCAAATTGAAGCGGTTTCGAAACATGCACTCAAGCGACTCCAAACTAGTATGAGCAAGCATATGTGAAAAAAAATCACGGTAAGCCTGTGGGGAATATTGCTCAGGAATATAATGCCAGAAGCAGGCTGTGAGCAATTCTATCTCCAGACTCAAGTTCGATGCAGCTTTCCCCATGAGGGTAAAGAGTTTAATCCCTTCTCGAATAGAAAATTTATATGACATCAAATACAGTAGATGAACAGGATTTATGTTAATCGCGAAAATTGAATGGAATATTTGTAGGAGAAGCTGGTGAAATTTGCATTCAGGAAAAAACCACAATTGAAATGTTTGGAAAATGTCATCTCCACTGAAAGTTCCACAGTTTCGAAACATGCAGTCAAGCTACTCCAAGCTTGTAGTATGAACAAGCATTTATGAAAAAAAATTACGGTACGGCGAAAACTTGTGGGCAATATTGCTCAGAAATATAATACCAGGAGCAGACTGAGAGCAATTCTACCTCACAGACTCAAGTTCGATCCAGCTCCCTCCATGAGGGGAAAGAGTTTACTCCCTTTTCGAATAGAGGATTTATATGAAGCACATTTAATCTCAGAGTGCGACATATCAGATACAACAGATCAACAGGATTTATGTTAATCGACAAAATTGAATGGAATATTTGCGGGCGTACTTTGCATTCAGGAAAAATCACTATTGAAATGTTTGAAAAATGTCATCTCCACTGAAAGTTCCGCAGTTTCGAAACATGCACTCAAGCTACTTCAAACTTGTAGTATGAACAAGTATATAGAAAAAAAAATAACGCTATGGTGGAAGCCTTAATATCGAGAATTAATCGAGAATTCATGTTAATCGAGAAAATTGAATAGAATATTTGTAGTAAAAGCGGATGAAATTTGCATTCAGGAAAAAATCACTATTGAAATGTTTGGAAATTGTCATCTCCTCTGAAAGTTCCACAGTTTCGAAACATGCACTCAAGCTACACTAAAGTGTAGTGTGGACAAGCATCTATGAAAAAAAATCACGGTATGGCGGAAGCCTGTGGACAATATTGCTCAGGAATATAATGTCAGGAGCAGACTGTGACCAATCCTACCTCAAAGACTCAAGTTCACTCCAGCTTTTCCCATGAGGGTAAAGACTTCGCTCCCTTCCCAAATAGAAAATTTACTTGGAGCACATTTAATCTCAGACTGTGACATATCAGATACAATGGACAAAAAGGATTTATGATAATCAAGCAAATTGGGATATTCACAGGAGAAACGAGTGGAATTTACATTCAGAAAAAATGACTATTGAAATGTTTGGAAAATGTTATCTTCTCTGGAAGTTCCGCAGTTTTGAAACATGCACTCAAGCTCCTCCAAACTTGTAGTATAAAAAAAATCACGATATGGCGGAAGCCTGTGGGCAATACTGCTAAGGAATATAAAGCCAGGAGAAGACAGAGCAATTCTATCTCACAGACTCAAGTTTGGTCCAACTTCCCCCATGAAGGTAAAAAGTCTACTTAAATTCCAAACAGAATATTTATATGACGCTCATTTAATCGCGGAATGGGCCATATCAGACACAATGAACGAAAGGAATTTAAGATAATCAACCAAATTGGGATTTTTATAGGAGGAAATGGGTAGAATCTACATTATTCTACATTCAGGAAAAAATCACTACTGAAATGTTTGGAAAATGTCGTCTCCTCAGGAACTTCGGCAGTTTCGAAACATGCACTCAAGTTGCTCCAAACTTGTAGTATGAACAAAAATAGCTGGAAAAAATCACGATACGTCGGGAGCCTGTGGGCAATATTGCTCAGGAATATAAAGCCCGGAGAAGACTGAGTAGTTCTATCTCACAGCCTCAAGTTTTGTCAAACTTTCCCCGTAAAGGTAAATGGTGTACCTCGTCTTTTTCCTACAAGTGGGTAAAAGCTCTATCGGTCTTGCAAGTGGTAGAAAGCTGCTCAAAAAAATGAAAAAGAAAGCCCCCGAAAAAAGAATAACTTTCTTCTTTCTCTGCTCGAGCGCCGGCAATTTCCCATGCATAACCAGTAGCTGCCCATTTTTTTGGATTTCCCCTCTGTACACGAAAAATCGCCTCATGAATTATGCCAGAGTTGGTGCATTCAGTGCTCTCGCTCCACCCCCTCTCCCCCTACCTTGATGCAATGCTGCTGTTGCGGTGGGTGGTCGATGGGGTGAAATTCCGGCTGCAACGTGGGATGTAGATGATTGTGGTGTGGGATGACCGAGACCAGCTGGACCAAGGGGATTAATGAAGCCGTGAACGAAATTACCGTGATGCAGACTACTGTGAAGTGGGCGAGATGGTACCATTCCTGGTAGCGGTATACCCCGTGTCTGTACCTCAAGGGATCCCGAGACACCGTCAGTTGATACAATGTGAGACGGCATCGCTGCACCAGCCACATGCCCCGTACTTCTTCTCTGCTGCGACATGATTTTCCAAACTGTAATTCGACAATTCCCAGAGCTACTTTCAGCACTCGGAGTGCAGCACTGAGACTGCTCCTTCCAGAATCGTTATATTCTTGGAGCTTCAAGTCTCTGAGACACTTTTTTAGAACATCTAAAATCCCTCCAAATCCCCGAATCACTTGTGCTCAACCGGCAAGTTGGAAAAGTAAACCCAATGGATATTGAATTACCCCCCGGCCCCCAGTAATTTTCACTCGTAAACGTTCTCACAAGAAACACGTGGAGTGTTTCGAAGCACCGAGTGTGCACAACTCAATACCATGTATACGTCTCAATTTTACAGCGCTGTGCATACTTGCTTCGTACCATCACCAGCTGTAGGATTTTATGAAATGGTTCATTGTCGGAGGGAGGGATGAACATCCACAGGCTTAGAGAGACCTCCTGTCCCTTTGATCAGTTATCTGCACGGCTTTTAGCGAGAGGGTCCATTCCTCCACACGAGTCAACACATTCACCTCATAATTCGGATACACCAGACAATGAATTATCCAGAACTTTCTAAATAATGAAATTGTTCTACTTTCCTTGCAACAGCTTCATGTCTTCCTCCTGCAAAGCCTCAGAAAACTTCAAACACCCCTGAAGGTTTAATGAATCCACGTACTTCCTTAATGGAAAATACACTCGTGCTGGTCTTCAAAGTGACATACCCTAGTGTGTGATACACCACAACAAGAGCCGTGTGCGACAGGGAGCGGTCGCGCGTACACTGGAAACCACGCCGTCACCCACAACGCCGCACCCTCAGGTCCTCCACCCTCCACCCGCTATCCACCATCACTGCCGCCGACTCACCCCTCCGCCCCTCTCTCTATTTTCCACCTCCTTCGCATCCCTCACCACCCCTTACTACCTTGGCTCTCGTAGATAGTCTACAAGCCGTACTCAACCACCACCGGTGAAGGCCCCGCAGGTAGATAGTAGTTGTCTACCCCCTTTCCCCCCCCCCCCGATTTTTACTACCCCCACACACTGACGCACGCTGTGTACTCCACGTTAACCAACTATGTCAGTGTACAACGCGGCGTATACCTGTTATTCCGAAAGTCGCCTATAAAGGTCAGACTCACGAGATTTCATTGATTTTTTTTTTCATTCCACCCGGTATTTTGCGGGGGAAGGGGTTTTTAGAGCACTAGCGATGCAACAGGAGATCTGCACTAGATTCCGCTCTCATTGGTTTATTGATTATTTGTTGATGGCAGATAGAGCCTAATGGAATTTTGATCATCCAGAGACAACATTATCGGACGATGTCATCGAATAGTGATACTCAAGGATGCTCCATCAATGGGAAAGTGCTAATGGGTCCTCGACAAATCCCAGCTATTCGCTGAGCACGACTTGCATTGTGCATTGAGAGTGACCGTCAGAGCGTTTGATTCGATTATGTCCTCAGAACGTTGGCTCGATCGTTTTCCTATTATCAAGTTGGGGAAGGTGTTCATAGATTAGTGCATTATTAGGATTGTGGGGTTGGCGTCGGGTCGGGAAAACGAGGCACTCAATTCTGGTGGGTGAAGGATGTTTTTTTTTCGTTTGTGGAATTGAGAGGAATTCACTGGAAGATATCGAGGTATCTTTTACACGTTTTTCAATTGCATGACAGAAGGATTTTCTGGGGCGAGATAAATTTGAAAAACTGTGGATAATACGTATTGAATTTTGCAAAAAAAAGTTATTCTGATCATTCTGTTTTAATAAAGAAATAATGTTTTTTTTCTTTGAGAAACTGATTGTTTATAAATTATTGTAACGATTGTTTGTAAATTACTAAATGACAAGAAGAGCAATCGGTTTTTGTTCAATGACTTCCGACACTTGTGACTTCCAATTTTATGGAACAAAAAAGATCTTCTTTTCATTATTACGGTTAAAATTCTCTTGCCCCTTTAATGACGCTACGTGCAACCTTCTGTCATCAAAACCTCAAACAGGAGAATATGACGGTGTCTCCACGATCCTAAAGAAATATTTTCTCTGTGAAGAATTTAAAGAATAGTGAAACCTGAGATACGATCTTATTGGATATTAAAATCGTGAAAATGAGGGGCAAATCAAGAGCCCATAAAGAGCCGGTAACAAAAGACTACCTGAGAACGTCAATATTGAATTACCTTTTGTAGGACGTAGTTTCCAAATCAGCATAATAAGTCTTTAAAGTAAAAATTCCTCGGGTTAATTGAGCAGCCGGTGAGTTTTAATATCAAAGGAGAACACTGGTAAAGAAATTTAGCTGAATTTTACGGAAAAAAACCTTGAATTCGTTTGAAGCTGAAAAGGTCAGTGGAATTTCAAGTTTCTCTAAAAATTGAAGTAAAGTCCGACTTTTTTAACGGCAGGAAGACAGAAATTCCACAATGTACATGGATTTTTAGCTGAAAATGAATATTTCATGCCATATTCCGTCTAATTTCACGGAATTACTTGAAAAATTCTCAGAATTTCAGGAATTTCTGAAGGAATTCTCGAAAAATTCCGAGAAATCTGGAATTCAAGCAGAAATTTCTCTGAATTTTCCTTATTTTTCATTGATTTCCTCAGATTTAGGGATCGGCACCAATTATTAGTTGAATAATATTATGAGAAGTTGCACGTTACAATAATTAAGTTGCACGTTACATTAATTATTTATTTATCTTTATTAAAATTTGAAAAATAATAAAATAATTGATAATTTAAATTTCCAATTGACTATTAAATAAATAATTCTAACTTTGAATATTTAATTGATGATTGATTTGATAATTTCAAAATTATTGAACAACATTATCAATCGACTCATTCAAAATTAAACTTTATTTCAAATTTATGATTTAGCAGATATCTGCCCGGAAAAATTGACCTAAAATTTACACTTCCCCCGGATTTTTCAACGAAATTATGAATTTTCAGCGACAAAATACCTTCAAATTTGAGCATAAATGTTATGCGTTAGAAATCTCCAAACCTCTTACCGGAAATTTCAGTGGAGAATTTTCAACAGTGCGGGATGAAAGAGGTATGAGATGAGTAAAACCGTAAAGAGAGTTACTAACGAGGTACCTCAACATGTTAAAGGCCAGCCGTAGTGTCTGAACTCAAATGATACACTAGTTTTCTAACAGGCATGAAGTTGTAACGAGCGGCGAGAGTCCGTAAATGTTGGAAAATGGTAGATCCAGAGTAAATGTATCTCGAAGGGAATAGAATCATTCACTCGTGAGTCTCTTCCACAGCAAAGATTCCCTTCGACATCTGTGATCAAACTCCAAACGTTCGAAGCTATGAAATTTCCTTTATTTCGACGCCTAGCACGAGTCAAACACTTTGAATAAAAGATGTTCTCGAGTGTCTCAATTTAAACATTCTATCTTTGATACCTCCGACTCGCTCGAATAACAGAAATATCGGAAAATGGAATGCTGGGTGGAGACCTCTAAAGATGACAAATTAAACAAAGCGTTTGATTTTGGAGGGGAAGAGCCCTCTAGAGAAATATTTACGCTGGGAGTGTACTCGGGTGATATATATCTGTATATGCGAAACATTAGTAACGAACCAGCAGTTAAATCAATAGTGTAACAGGTGTTATCCATCCGAATTTCATTAGTCGATATGCATTCGAAATGATACCAACTTCGGTATTCATATTGCATCGCTCCATGAATGTCTAATGACAGCACAAAGGATTCCTACCGGCGAATGAGAAATATTTGTTGCTTTATTCGAGAACAGTTTGGCGTCCACGCTTGAAACTGCCTAAGGTAAATACACCTATGCTCTCGAATTTTAATAATTTGGCAGTCCCAAGAGTCTATCAAGAGTGAAATACGATTGCACACAGAGAGAAATATTCAGAGAAATATTCTGTAATTTCGGAGCGAAATGTGGTTGTACGAAATATTACGGAACTGTCACGCAATTTTTACCTAAAATCACTGATTGTTTTCAGAGCGTTCCGTAATTTTTACCTGAATCTCCTGTGAAAAATTACGATACCGTCACTTAAATTTTCTGAGTCGATTCCGTAATCAGTGAGCGAACTGTGAGTTCCATAATTTTTATTGAACATTTCTCTCCGTGTGCAGTTATTATTGTAGGTAATAAGAAAAGTTATAGAGACCAAGGAGCAGTGGTTTATTGAAGAATAAGAAAGAAAAATTCCATTCACATCAACTGGTGCTACGACAGAGTGAATTCTTAAGCCGCAAGTTAAGAAACTCATAATTTTTAAATGTTGATATCTCCGTTCTAATAGTGAAATAGGATTAAAAATCCCTTGACTGAGGTTTCGGATGGTTAACTAAACAATAAAAATGCATAAATTATAGTGATATCTTAATATTTCACAGAAATTTCGGCAATTAAAAAAATTGGTACAATGGAAATGGCATTGATCCTATGCTCATGTTGCAACCAACTGTCAACTGGTAACGGACCAAACGGATGACAAAATAATTTAAAAGTTTGGACTGTTCAATTGAAATATAATTTTGTGCCTCGAGATATTTTTTAATGTTGTTTTATTCCAAATAGGATACACACGGATACGATGTAATTAGTTCGGATATAACGTTTCCATATCATTCAGATCACGAGACGAGGATAGAAACATGTGTCCAACGTACATGGGGACAAATGAGCGAGCATAGGGACATGGGACTTTCCACGTTTATGGACGATTATTTATTAAAAAATAGTAATTATCATGATTAATATAAGTGAATTCTAATTCTGAAGTTTTTACTTTCTGATATCTACTTTAAAATACAGCATCTTTAAGCTCATTTCAATAAAAATATTGCACTAATAATGTGTCCACCTTAGCCACACGAGCGTAGGATCATTTACCGTAGTTCTCCAACTACAGTACATGAAAAATTGCACTCAAATTTAACCACAAAGGGAGAAGTAATAGCGCCGAGGGGTTCGGTTTTGATCGGTGCCTGCATATTCACACTGAGGAATACCGGGTTTATTAGATTCCATGGCATTTCAATGAACCGAAGAACCGCCTCGATTGTCAAGGATTATTGAATTTACCAGGACACAATCTATAGTTTCGGTTGTATAACCCCGGGATGTGCGCCCACGGGTCTCCTAGACTTCCGCATTCAATCTTAACCCATTCCGGTGCCGAGCGTTTTCCCACTTATCGGTATTTTATAGTGGTGTACGTGCGCCAACAGGCTTCCCTAATGGCGCACTGACACTGGAGCACCCCCTCTTGTTTCACAATGATACGTTTCGTGATCTTGGCACTGCATAGAGTTAAGGTCGTAGTGAAATTATGGTTAACTCAAACTGCTCAAGACAACGAGATTAGACGATGATCGGTTGATGCTAAACTGCAGCATCATACCGTAACCGCTTCCAAGGTAGTCTATAGCCATGAACCGACTATGAAAATGTAGAAGCTCTCCTCGGATACTTGTCGCTACGCAATAATGACTTTATGCAACAGTATTATGCTGAAGAGGATGATAATCTCAATGACACGAATCATTATATATCGTCGTTGTATAGCCAAAGGGGCGCAAGTGGTGTGTGTAAACATGACTGTAAAACCTCTTTGACTATACGACAACCATATATACTCAACGCAATCAATGCCACTTTCAGAATAATCTTTAGCTCGTTATTTGAGCGGATATGGGTAATTCAATTATCCGACAGCAAATTGGAAAAATGATAGTACCCCTCGAGTTTAATCAACTCCAGGTGCATGAGACATGAGTAACATTTGAATTTCACTTGCATATCTGTAGTGAGAAATACCGAGGTTTATCAGATTCCATGGGACATCAATGAACTGAAGGACCGCCTGGATTGTTAAGGATTTTTGAATACACCAAAAATCCCACTAGTCTCTTAGACTTCCGTATTCAATCTTAGGACCGTACGGAAACTCTGTTGAACTTAAACGGCCCACAACAACGAAAATAGATGATGGTCGGTTGATGCTAAACTGCAACATCACACTATAACCACTTCCGAGGTAGTCCGTATCCATAAACCGACTATGAAAATGTAGAAGCTTTGCTTGGATACTTGACGCTGCATTGTTCAACACACGGAGAAAAATGTTCAGTAAAAATGACGGTACTTACAATTCGCTCACCGATTACGGAACCGACTCAGAAAATTTAAGTGACGGTATCGTAATTTTTTACAGGAAATTAAGATAAAAATTACGGAAAGCTCTGTAAAAATTCCATGACAGCTCCGTAAAACTTCCTACAACCACATTTTGTTCCGAAATTACGGAAAAGATACGTAATTTTTATTAAATATTTCTCTTCGTGCGTCAATGTCGCAGCAATGACTGTATGCAGCAGTTTTATTCTGAAAAGGATGATAATTTCAATGACAAAGATCATTATAGATACTCAACATAATTAACGCCACTTTCAGAATAATCTTTAGCGCGTTATTTTAGCGGATATGAGTAATTCCATTATCCGAGACAGCAAATTGGAAAAATGATAGTACCCCTGGAGTTTAATCAACTCCATGTGGATGAGAAAGAAGTAACATTCAAATTTCACTTGTATATCTATAATGAAAAATACCGAGGTTCATTAGATTCCATGGGACATCAATGAATTGAAGGACCGCCAGGATTGTCAAGGATTATTGAATTCACCAGGACACAATCTACAGTATTGGTTATACAACCCTGGAATGTGTACCCACTGGCTTCTTGGACTTCCGCATACAATCTTAAGACTGTAGCGAAACTATGGGTAACTCAAACTGACGAAGACAACGAGATTAGATGATGGTCGGTTGATGCTAAACTGCAGCATCACACCATAACCACTTCCAAGGTAGTCTATATCCATGAACCGACTATGAAAATGTAGTAGCGCTCATCCGATACACGGAGAGAAGAGCCATGGGAACGAGTCCCATGTCAAATTTACGACTTGTATGTATTTCTAAAATTTAGGAAGCATTACTATGCGATGGTAATGATTCCTGTGGGGTATGGTATTACATACTATGGGCCATGGTAAGTCTCCCGACGGGAATGAAGCCTATGAACATAAGAGAAATTACTATATTGAATAGTACCCTCTACCATGTTACAGGGTAGTGTACTATTAATTATGGTAAAGGGACCCATAGTCGTTTGGTAAAGTTTACCATAGTTTATAGGAGAGATTACCATGCACTATGGTAACATGACCTATATTATATGGTAAAACGTGAAAAAGTCATAAAATGTCACGAATATAAAAGTGGGATATATATTTATATTTAACGTATTTGGTTTCGACGCTATTTCAATAATTAGGGGAGGATGGGGCAAAACGGCCCCCCTTCAATCGTCAATATTTTCCGATTCAATAATCCGATTGGGATGAGTTAGAGCTCGTTTTGAAGAATGAAAAATTATCTTCAAAATGAAGTTGAAACTGGGAATTTTCACAATGTCATTCACAAGTTATTGACAATTGAAGGGGGGCCGTTTT
>NW_021680490.1:69153-132609 GCF_001412515.2 Diachasma alloeum | reverse complement strand
ATATCGAATATCGTAAGGATCATATTTAACAATAACATATTTACATCTGTATTTTAATATTAGAATATACATATCTACAGAATAGTGGGATTTTTCGCCCCAAATTTTACCCAATCATTGGAAGAATTTTTGGCATGATGGTGCTATAAAAATTATTAAAAAATTCAAATGTGAGTAATTAAACTCAACAACTTTGCGTGAGAATTTAGACCCAACGTTTCGGAACGTATTACTTTCCATTCCCGGAGGTAGCTATATACGATAGGATACAAAATTTCAGTTGTCGAAATGTCAATGCCGACCACCTCTTATCATTTATATCAATTTCATAGGATTGGAAATGTCTTTCAAAGGAGTATTCTTGTAATTGTTGAGTAACAAGAATAACTTGATTATTTGGCTCTAGGATTACGATATTGATCAAATGTAATTGAGGACCAGCCTCGGTCGGCATCATCAATATTACGTTTTCCCTGATATCATGTCCCAAATAATTGAGAGAGCTTACTATTGTAATATCTCCAGATCGATTGGACGGGAGAACTGGCAGAAAATGACGATAATTTGGATCTAATTCTAATCTCTTGTTAAGAACTGGACCAGGGAGAAAAGGTGGTGGTAAAGACTTGTTGATGAGGAACCGATAATTCAATTTTAATTGTGCCTTGATTGCTATTTTTAGTATTTTCTACGATATCGAGAAAAGGAGAGATTACCATGTATAAATAGTACTGATTACTATCCACATGGTAATCTCTCCTATAATAATTGCTGTCGTTGCTATATTGTGTAGTAAGCCTACCATGTTCGAATGGTAGTGATTACTATACAACATAGTACGCTTTACTGTTGAACGTAGTAAAAATTACTATTGAGATTGACTTAGAAACCCTTTTACCATAATTTATGGTAACCTCTACCATACAAAAGTAACCCCTACCATTCACTTTTCTCCTTGTACTTGACGCTACATTTTTCATTATCAATATCGCAATAATGAGTTTATGCAGCAGTATAATTCTGAAGAGGATGATAATCCAATGACAAAAATCATTATAGATACTCAACACAATTAACGCCACTTTCAGAATAATATTTAGCTCGTTATTTGAGCGGATATGGTTAATTCCGTTATCCGAGACAGAAAATTGGAAAAATGGTATTACGCCTGGAGTTCAATCAATTCCATGTGTATGAGAAACAAGTACTATTTTAATTTCCCTTGCATATCTATAATGAGAAATAACGAGGTTTATCAGATTCCATGCGACACCAATGATTTGAAGAACCGCCTCGATTGTCCAGTCCAGTCGATTATTGAATTCACTAGGATAGAATCTGTAGTTTTGTTATATAATCCCAGAATGTGTACCCACTAGCCTCTTGGACTTCCGCATGCAATCTTAAGACCGTAGGAAAACTATCCTTAACTTAAACTGCTCAACACAACGCGATTAGACGATAGGCGGTTGATGCTAAACTACAGCATCATAGCGCTTATAGGATACTTGATGCTGAATTGTTCAACATCAATATCGCAGTAATACCTATACCCAGCATTATTATTCTGGAGAGCATGATAATCTCAATGACAAGAATAATGACTCAACGCAATTGATGCCACTCTCCGGATAATGTTCGGCTCGTTTTTTACGCAGATATGGGTAATCCCATTATACGAGAAGAATGACAGTACCCCCGGAATTACCTCGATCCCATGTCCATGGAAAGCGAGTAACATGTGAATTTGAACGACCAAAATTGGGAGACATGGAAAACTCGTTGGACCCATTACTCGTAGAACGGAATTAACGACCACTAAAAATAATTACAGCCTCGTTAGATCCAATTCTGGAGGGTAAGGGTACATATGAATGAGGCCGTAGTTTCAAAAAATCTGCCACCAACTACCATCATACACTTCGATATACACAAAGAGGGAAATCACAGAATTTCTTTTATAGAAAATCCAGGAAAAATCATCGTGCTGTGTAATAATCGAGGCACAGATACTCGAGTAGAAATTGTCATGCTACGAGTGAATCCTTGTTGAGCCTTCCACAAAAAATTCCGTAGCAGCGTGACAAAAGGTATACGAACACCAATGGGATGAAGAGCAGTGTAAAAACGCTGTAACGGCACAGTAAAAATTCACTAACCGCAAAGTAAAATTTAGTCATGAAGTGGTAAATGGTAACAGGTCTTATAGGGATTCCATGGTTATGTGTTATCTTTTATCACTTCAGTAAAGAATGGAATAGGGAACTTGCATAGAGTCCACTTTACGAATATTTTTAAATGAATAGAGTCTTTGTAGTCTAGGAACCATTGCAGAGTAAAAAGTTTTCCGAAAGGTGGCCCGGATATTTTGTAATAACTGATTAAAAATGCATCAGTTTTGAACACTTTTTTGGGGTCATGACGTTAACTCACCGGAATCAAGTTCCCCTTGCGACTACTAGCAGCGCTATTGAGTTATTCTAGCCTCTCAAAGTGCGAGACGTTCAACCAAAATAAATCGAGGGGGTTATGTTTGGAACAATTATTAAAAGTGGATAAAAAAAATATATTGGCGCTGACAAATGAAGTTTGTGCTGAAAAATGATTTTCAAAAGGCGTGCTCGGGGAATTTACCAACGGTAGACGTGACTATGTTGATAGATTTTATGGGTTTAAATCTGTGTCAAAGTGTCGAAAGTCGTGATTGTATAATTTTCACTGTTGTATTTTTACATCCTGGTACAAAACAATATTTATAAGGAACTTTCATAACTCGATCCAGTTTTTCTGACATTTTGGAGCCAAATACATGTACAGAGTATTTTCCTAGATTTCAGCAGCTGTACTGAACCGCTTGACGGCGCCACACGAAAATTTCGGCCTCCGGTGAGTTGACGTCACAGGCCTTTTTAGAACGTTTAAAAAATTCAATTTTTAAAAGCAAATAAATAATTATTAAACTATTTTCCGTGTGTTTTCGTATCAAATATGAGTTCTTGGGGGCATATATTTGAAGAAAAAAAATTAAAAAACATGCAAGTTCCCTGTTGTGACTATGACGTCTCGGAGTTTCAACTATACTCCAATTTCTAAATTATCTAATTCAATGCAGAAATGACGGACCTCTCCTGTTTCGTAAATATTACATTCTGATTTCCTCTATGATCACTCTATGAAGATTCATCAATGAAAAAACTTCATTGATATTTTATTGTTCTAGAAGGTCAATAATTATATACAGGAGGACGATCTCAACCCGTTCAAAAAGGTTCGATATCTCCTGTGAGTCTCCTATTAATTACGCTTGCTGTACAAAGCTCAGTAGCTTTTCCAGGAACTTCATCTTCACATGTTGTGCAAATACAAGCAGCAATCATTCAACCCACGATTTTCCGTCATTATAACCGAGCAACTCAACGACGCAATTCCTGAGCAGAGGTCTGCTCGTGCAACCCAACGTAACTGATACAAACGAAGAAAACCAATATTCTCTAAGTGACTTACCCTTTCCGTGCAATTGTTGGCGATTGGTATCAGCTCGGAGATTCTCCGCAGTGTGTACAAGCTCATCCAGCTGTGGCTTCTTCTGCTCCAGCTCTCGCAGAACATTCTAAAAAAAAATTAATTTACTTTTCAATAACGGTAATGGTGTAATTCTGCGAGAGAGTTATTCCGCGGACAAGGACGGATGGAGTATTAAATATTATAAACAAGGATTTCCCTTTGTTTCACGTTCCATAAGATACTTTATGAATTTTCAACAGATCTCGAATATACATGTCAAGGGCTACCATTGTAATTCAAACATTTATCTCCCTTGCATATTCAGTAGAATTCAGTTGTATTAATTTCAAATGTTCCGCGTTTTGTCAGTTTTCCATAATTCAAGTCATGGTGAATCCGACATGATATGAAGCATGCCAAAAACTTTGGTGTAAACGATCATTTCAATTCCCACAATCGCAGTTTCGCCTCATTTTACACTACGGGTGGTAAATGGCGGGCGCAATTTTCACGCCTTGGAAAAAAAAATCTCTCCACGGGTCTTTAGGCCACAAACCGCAGCGCAGAAACACCTGGCAGCAACTCCGTATATATCGTAAGCTAGCCAGAGTTTGCTCGATAAAATTATCCAACCCCATCCAGAGCCATTACATTAAAGAGGCCAACGTATTGTATCACGATCCTATTATGCTCCCTCAGAGAAACATACAATCTGTTTTCGTGCAACTTGCAAAACCTCGTCACTAGTTGACAAATGATTCAACTGACACACTTGTTATTCAGAATGAAGTGCCTGAAGAAAAGAGTTCTGCAGCTTCAAGAGAAAACTTTCGCATTGGAATAGTGCTGTCGTGAGTCCAAGATATTCCCGTAATTAGTTCCAGAGGCAACTCTACGAGGACAAATTGGTCCGACGTGACGCAACGACCCAACTTGCACTCAATACCACGACAATCTGTCCAAAGTTCTCCACCAGAATTGCCCCCGATGTTCAACATCATCAGTTCCTTTTATTTTTTCAACTAGATTTTCTATTTGTGTCATCAACTGGCCATTTCTGTAACTTCAGGGGATGGAAAAATCGATCGACCCGCTATAAAAATGCAAAGAACGAGTTGAAAAGAGATGTGACTCTCATTCTAAATCTACCGTGTGGAATCCACAAACGGAATAACATCATGGTCGACTAAAATTTTTACGACCCCCTCATTGTGGATGATAAAAAGGACAGAAAGAGGCGAGGCTCTGAGAATCTTGCCATGATAAACGACCAAGAAAGTTGGTCGTACGGCAACAACTTTTTCAACTATGAAATATGCGCTCATAAGCGACGTGATGCATCTTACGGGGCAATATCGTTCATTATTCGAGAACGGCGCCTCCTCCAGGCGTTCACGTCAGGTGAGAAGAGTCACCATGAAGAAAAAGATGAGACACAAGACTAAGGAGGATTAGGACGACGGTGAAGGGGGTGACCTGAGTCACTCGATCGGTTCATGCATTATTCAATGAAACTCTCTGAAGCGTATTGCGCTCTCAAGACGCGTACGTATCAACTCAGTTCCCTTCAGTCTCTCTTGTTATAGTCAATTTTTCATATCATTTGGCTGCACACTGCCGACTCCATGCCGAATGATCATGAAAATTGCAATGTTTCAGTTTTGAGTGAATGCAGAGGAGCTGGAGCAAACAACTTGGAAGACGAAGCATTAGTCCAATGAGCTATCTCAACAGCACTTCGTAGTGATGCCGTCGAGACTAGACGAGAATTATTTTGACAAGATCATCACAGTCAAAAAAAAATCGAAAGTTAAGGAATCGACGTAATCTCGAAAGACATTGGATCGGTGCATCTCGTCACGAACTTGGAAGAATCCATCACGCCTGAGTTTCAGTATTTTCTGTTCTTCAAATGTTTGTCTCGATATCTGTCTCGTCTCGTCTCGTGAACTTAAAAACCGAAAATCTCGAGATCCAGGCAAGATAAATCGTCCCGGAATTGTGACGAGATGCACCGATCCAATGTCTTTCGAGATTGTGACGATTGCGAAAACTTTCAATGTTTTTCCAAACCGTGATGATCTCTTCAAAATAATTCTCGACTAGTCTCAACGGCATCACTAGCACTTTGACTGTCCGGTGGATTTTTCTTGCTGAATATCGTCTGGTGACAATTTTCTCCCACAAGTGCTCCGAGGTATATCAAAGCACCCAACGTTTGCCATTTTTTTCCTCCCCCTCTGCCTTCTTGACTTACGCTAAAGCGAAGCTGCAACGTGCCGGTATAAAGGGGCGTTGCCGAGGTGCCAGGTTGTGCTCCGTTTGGATCCATTGTTGCGAATACACCGCAGTTAACACTTAAAATCCAATGAGAAAGATTTCCTCCTCCACTATGAGGATAAAACAGGCACTCCGGGCTTTGTTATAATACGGAAATATACCGAGAGAGTCTCGAGATAGTGAATGCTTAATAATTCATCAGCCAATCAGCGTAATAGGATAGTGTTTACGAAATTCACATGACTCTGATGTAAGCATTATTGAAAGTACAAGAGATCCTGGATAATTTAGTGGGTGCACCAGATGGTGCATGATCAGGCTTTGGATATAGTTCACTAAAGCCGATCTAAAGCTAACCCGCTTTAGCCGAAATGCCGCATCAAAGTGCGTGCATTACGGATGAAATCCGTCAGAACACTGACCGGCAGGAGAATAGCTGGTGGTATTCAAGGGCTGTAAACGCAGAGGGTGCCAGTCCCGAAACATCTCTCCACGCGCCTGTATATCCCATGGAGATTCAAGCTCGACGTTGCCGGAAAATTCACACGGCGGAAGAGGGCGATATTCAGTGGAAGTTGCGAACAATTGTCGGTTTGAATCAGATACACAAAGTTTGAGTAATTTTCTGCCACCAGGACACATCCCTTTGTTGGAGATGCTGTAGAATCGTCGTTTTCCAGATGGTCTTGAAGAATCGTTGAGGTAGACAGTCCAACAACAATAACCTTCACAAGGTTGAGCTTCATAAACTCGTCGTGTGTTCACATCCCTCGCTACTTTCGCATCTAATTCGATGATGGGGGAAATTCCCACTCTGTGCAGTGAATCTTCGGTGCGCAAACGCAGTTGCGACGATCGTTTTCATTGACGAAATCAGAGACGATGTTGAAACTATCTTTAGTCGTGGCAAAAAGGCAATTGACGATTTGGGGTAGGTCACAATTCCATCAATGACCCAGACTTTGTCATCTCTTGGGACTTAGGTACATGAGAGACGAGAAATGTTACGTCTGACCAGTGAAGATTCACTCCACTAGATCCTACGGAGTTTATGTGTACACAGCAGACGGTTGAAGGCAGTAGTCGTGACTTATTTACGTAGTAATGTCTGCAGATATCTGTATACACTTTGATATTGCTC
Source organism: Diachasma alloeum (assembly GCF_001412515.2). Classification (NCBI taxonomy): domain Eukaryota; kingdom Metazoa; phylum Arthropoda; class Insecta; order Hymenoptera; family Braconidae; genus Diachasma; species Diachasma alloeum. The sequence continues at coordinate 125,684 of NW_021680490.1, read as the reverse complement.
ATCGATGAACATGACGTGAGAGTGAAGTATTTGCCTCGGGGCCTCCACACGGCCGATATCGATGATACTGTAGCGAGTCGGCAACAATTAACATCTGACTGTACATAACTCCCGCAGAAATACACGGGCAGCACGATGATTTGCTTGCGTGCCACTGAAGCGTTCATACAAACCTCATATTACAGCTAGCTGGCGGGGAAAATTTGAATATCACCCCATAGCACTAACTAACACGAGTAGAGAAATTTACTGGGGGGGAAAGCAAGAAATTTTCCATTTACATAGTAATTCCATTTGTCAACTAGAAATTTCTAACACCATCATTTTCTAACAATGTTCCATCGAAGTTGGTAAACACCGGGTAAGTGTGATTATTGGGTAGTCTTTTTTACTCTGTTTGCGCTGGGTTCGAGTGGGAGTTTGCATATTATCGCTGCATTTCATGAGAAATGGGCAATTTTATGCTCACGCGCAATGTAATGTGATAAAATTCACCGGAGGTGGGTGAATCGTACGTGTTTATATTGCCACTTGGGTGAACATATCCGTGGAAAATAGATATCTGTGCGCAGATTTTGAATGTCGTCTGGCGGAAAACAATTGTCTTCGTCTGAAGACTATCGGATTTGCTCCAGCATTTTTCGAGGTACGACGGACATGAAATTCGAAGGTGTAAATGAGTCGTTTTTGCTGAAATTTTTGGTATATTGATTGGAAATTTTGATCACATTATAGTTTTACTGAAATTGTAAAGAATTTCGTCTATAAAATTTCAAATTTTCATGGAAAAATCAATGAAGACGGTAAATTTCAGGTCAAGTATCCCATGAAAATTGGTAGAAATCATTAAAACTCAGGTGAATATATTGTTACATGTGCAATTAACTGAAAATTCTGCGTAATTTGGTACTCATAGTCATGTTTTGACTCAAAATCAAAGACCATTAATATTTGTCAAAGACCATTAGTATTTGGGGAATATTTGTCTTTTTGTTGCTCAAAAATTTGGAATTTCAAGATTAATTTTTCAGTCAACTCTAAAATTTTATGATTTTTCCCCCTAAATCGAATTCGACGTCACTCCCCTCAGAATTACTACTAAACTCTCCTCGATATTTCAATTTTTTCCAACAGTACATTTGCAGATTCAATTTCGTCAGATTCTCGCATAGGACAGATTATTCCAATTATTCCCGATTTTTCGTGAAGACGGATTGGGATTATTAGAAACAGTGTCCCAATTTGGAAATACTCTCTTTTTCTGTAATCATCTGGATCTCCTCTTCTCGACGATTGAGACCCTACACACAAAAAATCCACCCTGCAGTACCAAATATTACACTGGTACAACAACTCTTTCCCCAAACTCCATCGATCCGCAAAGTACTCCAGATATTTTCCACTTTTGGCTCTCGTGATACAGCTGACATGGATTTACATACCATCAGTTTACTTTGTACACAGTGATCCGTCATGCAAAATATCCAAAATGCGAATACGTCAGTGGTGAAAGGGAGTGAGGAGGACAGAGTATTCTCCTGGTTTAGTAGTCTGCGGATACAGGCATCGAGGAATTGCACACGAATACGTCGCGAGTTTCCGTCGGGCTTTTCTCGCTCTCGCTCCTCCTCTCTTTTTCCTCAATTGGAAATCGATAGCCTCAGCAGCATCCCGCCACCTCGGAATTATTTTTGTATCCTTTTTTCTTTCTTCCTTTGCGCGTCTGTAATCGCTTCGTTGACACAGTACCATCGATAATGACATCGTGTGATACGTCACAAAAAAAATATCGTCTCCATCCCTTTGGATGGAGTAACAAAGGTATAAAACGTTACATCAAAGATATCTGAAAAGGGAATCTATTCATTGAAGAACAAATCGGATATGATTTAACTTGTCATCAGATTTGAATTCAGAAGTAGGAAATGAGAGGATTATCGCCAGGAAATAAACTCGTTTGAACTATAATTCCCCCCGGCTCGTTGAGTTCCGAGTAAAAAAAGGTGTGAATGAGAGTAGCTGTGCTAGTTGATAAAAAGTAGTGGCAAAGCTCGGGAATCCCCTGGGGACATATTCCAGAAACAACAGTGAACACACACGAGGAATACTTGTGGCGCGGAGGAAGGCGTGGCATCGGTCATTGACCACTTAATGCCAATGTCAATGTCAGAGTCCTCCTGACCATCGACCCAAGTTCCTTCACCTCACTGTAGTTGCCCCAGTGGCGCTGGGCATCAACGTCCAACTTCGCAATTGGATAGTTCTACCCCTGCAGCGTCGAGGCATTATCGATGTTCTTTCGGGGGTGAATTTGGCCGTCGGTTGTGCCGACGTTCGACGTACCGACGTTGCACTGCATCCCCACCATCCAGTGATACCCCGAGGTAGCAATTTTATCGGTAACGGAAGTGGGTTACTGGGAGACATCTCTTTGATATTACCTTTTGCTTGTCGATGAGCTGGAGAATCTCGTCGACATCGCCGACGGATACACTTTGCTGGCGCAGCATCTCCTCCTCGAGGGTCAGCCAGTCGCGGATCTGCATGAAACAGGAAGCATAATTATGAGTATAACTTGATAGCAAAGCTAGCGAGACGGGGTAATTAAGGGGTTAATCAACGGTCTTGTCGCTGTTCAGGTCAACAAGGGAAGGAGTGACGTTGAATATTTACAGTTTGATGGTACATTGGAGTCGATAAATCGCGACAGATAAGTTTGGCGTAGTACCAGGAAATGAAACCTCCGTTGTCCAAGTAGACAGCCACCCCCGGAGAGTCTGTGTGAGAGCTCTCTCTCATCCTTGCGCACCCCCTTTACATCCGTCCCCACACAATCTCCAATACCAAATACTATCCCCCAAAAGACCTCTTCAACCCCTCCATCCGTTCCTGTTGCACATTGTAATACCGTCTTGATTAAGATGGTATTACTATGGAGTGATAGTGACTCCCTGAATCCCACCATAAACATCAACTCGAAACATCCGTAGGGCCAAAATTACATACGGTAAAATGATAGCAGGGATTCGCTTACTGAGGAGTTATGCTTCTTGAGAGTAAAATCGATTCAGACTTCTTTTCTCAAGCCGTTTGAGCGGCATACAGACAAAACGCTGGCATTTCTATCACAATTCCCATGTGAATTGCACTCGGGGGAATTTACCTCGACAAATGCTTTGTACTTTATCGTTCTTCTTTTTTTTTATGCAGGCTTTTTTTTGCTCCCCGGCTTGTGTTTCACCTGCATCACACGTTGAATTCACGGTGAAGGCGTGTTTCAACGTTGGGAAATACTTCACAGAGAAAAACGCATTCTCAAATTGAGGAGATTGTTCGCGATTTTTTTAATGATACCACTGGCAACACTCAGGGAAATGGTTTGTTGGGATTAACTGAATGGGGTTTTTCAAATAGTTCGTAGTGAAGCTTCTATTCAAATTTGAATTTATTTTTCATGTGTATTTTTATTCATATGAAATGAATAGTTTTTAAAGGAGAACTACTCCTAAAATTTCTAGCGAAAGATCTTGAAATTTTTTTTTTAATTAAAAAAAATCTTGAAATTTTTAACAACGACTAATTAGCATGAAATTTTCGTACATATTGTGACATGTCGCCGATTCAGGAACATGTCACTGAAATTCAATGATTTTGTCACCAATTTTTATTGACATCGCCACTAATTTTCAAAGTAATGGCGCGGATTTTCTGAAACCCATCTCCCAGGAAATCTACCACCAGATTTTAGTGATAAAAATCACTGATGATCGGGGTCATTCTAGTCAGTGTCCAGAATCACCAACAATTGGTGATAGATTCCTGGAAGTAACTGTCTCTGAAAGTCAAAATATTTTTCCTCTGTGTCCAATTGACAATGAAAATAACCGGCAACCGTCAAAATTCAAGCAAAAATTGGTTTAGATTTTAAATTCATTAAAAATTTCAATTGAATTTAATTATCACAATGGGTTTGAGAATGTAAACTGTCTTTGAAATATCAATGACCGCCTACCATAAAAAAGCCAATCTCGTTGACTTTCCAATACAAATAAAAAATTCCATAACCGATTTGATCTTAAATTGAATTCAAATTTATAATAATGAAATTTCAAATGCAACTATTGCTAGAATTCCAAAAAAATCCAACAGTATTAGTTATTATCGAATTTATTAATATGTAATCATCCTTCATTTGAATCAAATGAATAGTTCATTTAATTTTAATAGAGGATTTATTTTCGACTAGTGAATTATCCATTTCATACAATTCCAACGTTTTCATCGAAATAAATATATCAGTTAATTAATCACCAAAAAAAAATATTGTTGGATTGAATAAACGAAGTTTTAATAGACTCCTGTTAGTTTCAAATGCGTTATTTTTCCGGATGAACCTCCAATCCACTCAACATCCCAATCAAAACCGATTCTTCTGGAATCCATAAAATCATTCCCTCAATTGTTTCTGTACACACTCACAGGATTTCACCAGCCATATAATCCTCCCTCTGTACAATATATTCTTCCAATTTTATTATTTGTCGGACTGAAGACCCTGGAGCAATTCAATCGTAACTCGATTGACTATTCTCTGATTGCTCCCCTTCCGATTGAATTTTATAATAAAACCGTTCGAGTATTCTACGTCACTTTTTCCACTCCTGACTCGGGAAATTTTGTAAGGAAATGAAATAAAAGTTTAAAGGAGAAAGTTCAATTCAAATGAGAGCCCGAGAAACTCCGATAATAGTTCAAAAGAAAAGGTTAAATTAAAGGGTGCAATTTGATTGAATCAGTATTGATAGAAAAGGTACAATAATAACTCTAGCTGAAACAAGCCGCAGGTTAACAACTCTATCCATCTTCAGAAATGGTAATAACAACTCTATCGGTGGTCATAGCTACCCTAAATTCCCAAGCCATCGCAACTCTACTCAACATCATTTCTACCAATTAAGGTGTTTCGTGTGTAGATCACCGGGGCAGGGATAGCCAAATCCATAATATTTAATTACCGTTAAATATTGTACCCATCAATTAGTTAAGATCACTCTTAAATTTTTTGATTACCTAAGTATAATTTTTATCACCAATTCAAATATTCAAATTTTTAATTATTTTAACAATCAATAATTGAGGTAGGAAGATTGACGATTTTATGCATTCAATCAATTGAATATTTTTCAAAAAATCGTTTTCTCGAAAAAAAATGCTCGGAAACTAAAGTGGATTTGCGCCGCAAAAATACTCTTGGTCTATTCTATAAGCCCTGAAGAGGATTTCCCTCACAAAAAATTGCCTGAACTACTTGAATATCCTTAAAGTAGTAGTTCAAAAAAATTTCAAAATTTCGGAGCATGAATTTTGTTTTCAAATATGACTTTTCCGAAACCCTGAATTTTTTTTCAAATTTTTCTGCTAAAATTTCTTTTTCTGCTAAATGAACAAGAAAAGGGAATTAAGGTATAACCGAAGACAATACCACCAAAAAATTAATCCCTATAGATTTCCAGAAAAAATTCCACCTAATTCTATTTCGATAGAGTTGTTATGATACACCTAAAGACGGATAGAGTTGTCAACCGGAGACTTATTTTGGCTAGAGTTGTTATTTCACCGAACCAGTATTGACAAAAAACAAACACGAATACCTGAAGAACTGATTTGTCGAGGCCAGCGACAAGGGTTGAGGCCGATGTCGACACTGTCTCCTGGCTAGTATTGGCTGGTGGGATCGAGGCTGCCGAGACGACGGGAGTGACTACTTGTTCCCGTAAATCCGTCGGGCTCGCTCCGACATTTCTCTCCGTCTCTGCAACAAAACAATTGAAAAAGTTTCTTTAAAATTACGTTACCAACATTTTATCCTCCATAAAAGAGGACAAAACGACTCCTGAGTTTCCCTCAAACTTTCAAATATCACTACTTTTTCCCAGTTACACTTTTCAGTCCTCAAGTGATCTAAAACTCCGAGTTAATTGCTAAAAAAAACGAGTGTTTAATTCTCAAATAAAAAATTCTGAATATCTTCTCCCTTCAGAGAAGCGAAAAATCCAGTCTAGGCTGGGGAAATTCCGGAGGTCGTTCCCTCTTTAACAAGTAGATCCTTGTATTTTTATTTGCACCAGTGACTTATTTTTTTTTCATCTCCATTTTCTACTCTAATTTTTATCCCCAGCTGGCTGCATTCGTCAACGCAAACAAAACCCGGTGAGAGACATAACGGCCTGGCATTTGCTGACTGGGGCAGCCAAGTGTGTGCTCGTTTCTCATAATAAAAACAGACTGGGTCAGCAAATGCGTAAAATCTCCGTAGTCGTAGGATTCCCGGGAAAATAACGGCCCTGGACGGCGACAAAGCAGGGCGACACAAAGGATCTCTCAAATTAGGGAACAACTTGTGAAGAAAAAACGAAGAATACTTTGTCTTTATCCTGGGGGAAAGTTTGCAATTATCGAAGCAACAGCTGTCGTCCGAGGGGGAGAACACGTTGGACCGGCTGGCATCCCCTCGAGTACACCATCCAACTATGACAATTTCAAAATATTCAACTGCAATGTCACTCACCGAGCATCGGCAAGTTTATATTGCTTTGTGGAGTCATTAGTTAATTTCGAGGGGAGCTAAACACTGGGTACATATCATTCATCAAACAAATTCGCAGTTGAATTATTCATAAACTCGGGAGTGATGAATTTTCCGATGTGCAACTTGCCGAGTTTCAGCCGAAATTTTCGCCCGAAGTTTGGATGAAAATGTTATCACGGTGGAATATATTCACAAAACGTGAATACATTAGTTTAAGGTGTAATATCTTGACAGAGAGATGTGGTGGAGGCGAGGGGATCCGGGGGGGGTGGCTGGGAGAAGGCGCGCAGGAGGTTTTTAGTGCGATGTACTCGAGGGGGAATAAACTGTAGGAATATCTTGGAATGTCGGGTGGCAGACGTCACAGGGGAGAGGACGATTGGGGGTGGGGGAGTACGAAATGTCTTGGATTATCTGATGACGGGAATTAAGGGTACACTGGGAAAAGTTTCCACTGGAATTTCCGGTGAGGCTTGGAAATTTCTAGTTAGTAACATTTCCAATGAAATTTCAAGGAATTTTGTCATTGAAATTCCATGAATTTATGAAATTTCATGGGAAAATACGGGGAACTGTAAACTTCGGTTCAACTACTCCGGGAAAATTAGTGAGAGATCAGAAAAATTCAGGGGAATCTCTACTGGAACTCCAGATTTCTCCGAATTTTCAGGAAATTCTTTCAAAATTTTTGGAATTCGGAGAAATTCGAAGAAATTCCCTGGAAATTCAAAGGAATTTGGCAGCGAATATTCATCTTCACTTGGAAATTCATGTAAATTGTGAAATTCCGTCTTCGTGCCGCTAACAAATTAGGACTTTACTTGAATTTCCATCGACTTCCTCCCCTTAAATCGAATTCAAGGTCTTTTTGTGGAAAATACAGGTAAATTTTTTCAAGAGTGTCCACTGTTAAAAATTTTCCACTGAAATTTTCGGTAAGTCCTGGAAATTTCTCACAGGTAACCATTTCCACTGAAATTTCAAGGAATTTTGTCGTTGTAAATTCATAATTTCATGGGAACATCCGTGAGAACCGTAAGTTTCAGTTTAATTCTTCAGCAAAAATTACTGAAAAATCAGCAAAATTCACAGAAATTTCTCCTCGAGTTCTAGATTCCTCAGAATTTTCAGGGAATTCCTTCCAAATTCCTTCAAAATTGAAGGAATTTGGCGGTGAACATTCACTTTCACTTGAAATTTCACGTCAATTATGAAATTTTCGTCTTCCTGCAGCTAAAAAATTGTGACTTTATCTAAATTTTTAGAGAAACTTGAAATTTCATTATTTTTTTCGCTTAAATCGAATTCAAGGTCTTTCTCTGGAAAATTCAGTCAAATTTTTTTAACTGTGTACACTGTTAAAAATTGTTGGCTGAAATGTCCGGTACACTTTTCGGAAATTTTTATCACATTTTAGTTCCACTGAAATTTCAAGGAATTTCATCATTGAAAATTCAGAGTTTTATGGAAAAATCAACAATAACTGTAAATTTCACTTAAATTATTCCTAGAAAATTCGTAGAAATCAGAAAATTTTCGGTTAATATATTCTTAAATTTTCCATTAATTAATTCAGTACGGAATATTCATGATTACATTGAAAATTCAACTAGGTTGAGGAATCCTCATCTTAATGCTGTTCCGAATTTTGGAATTTCATTGAATTTTAAGTGAAATCAGAAATTTCATAATTTTTTCTCCCTTAAATGCCATTCAATGTCACTCTCCTGAAAATTACTAGTCGACTGTCCACGCAATTTCAATTTTTTTCAACAGTGTAACATCGTCACTAATTTTCCGAGCAATTCTTACTGATTTTCGGACTATAATGCCACTGATTTTCAGGCAACCATCACAAAAATTTGTGACAAAAATTTCCAAGGAATGCACCGAAAATTGAAGAAAGACAAACTGGGAAATAACGAGGAACTAAAAAACGATACAAATGAAGTTGGGAGTAGACCGGGATCCGGTGTGGGGATGAGAATAGGAGGGAAATAGAGTGAGACGGAGGGCCCAGCGCCCATGGTCCGTTGGGGGGATAAGTGATGTGACAGATAAAACGGATGCGAAAGGTCGAGAATCTACGGTGGACTGCGAGCGAAAAACTGGAGAATGCTGAGGCATGAGAATGATAGATTGTGCCTCAACATCCACTGACACGAGGGGAAAAAATAATGATAGACCCTGGCGAACCGTCTCGGTGAGATTTTCCGCCTCAGATTTTTCATGAATTTTACTCCAGGAGAATCGAAATAATATCCCAGGAGTTGAATACCTTCTCTCGGAATTTTTCTTTTTTATTCCTGAGTTTCTGGGTTATTCAGTGGGGTTTCCTTGCTCCGTATCTTGCGAATTATTTTCTGGAGCAGAGGGGCCGGGGATTTAAATGAAACATAAAAGTCAATCTCTTTTCGAGTGAAGACAGACAAGATGAGTGAAACTTGAAAGAGAGTTGGGAGGAGAAAGAAATAATTAAAAGTGGAATAATAGGAAAATACGGAATTGAATTTGTTCGGTTGGAAAAGCTCCTTTTGAATTTATAATTAAATATTTCACTTTCAATTTATCTTTGGGGAGAGACTTTCAACGAATGAGTTGTCATATCATGTGAATTCCCAAATTTCTAATGAAGGTAATTGAAGGAAAAAATTTAGAAATGATCATGAAATAATAAGACATAATTTCGTTAGACTTTATTAATTATAGAAGTAAATTTCTTGAAATTTGAAAGAGAGTTGGGAGAAATAGAAAGAAAGAAATAATTAAAAGTGGGATAACAGGAAAATACGAAATGCCATTTATAATTAGAGCATTTCATGTTCAATTTATCTGCAAGGAGAGACTTCCAAGAAATCAGTTCTCATATAATGTGTTTTCCTGAATTTCTAATGAACACAATTGAAGAAAAAAAATTGAAAAATCATCACGGAAGAATGAGACATAATTTCTTCACATTTTATTAAGTGTAGAAGCTAATTTTTTGGGGAATTAAAACAGACAAGATGAAAGAAATTTGAAAGAGTTAGGAGGAGAAAGGAATAATTAAAAGTGGAATAATAGGAAAACACGGAATTGAATTTGTTCGTTTGGAAAAGCTCCTCTTGAATTTATAATTAAATATTTCACATTCAATTTATCTTCGGGGAGAGACTTTCAACAAATCAGTTGTCATATAATATGAATTCCCAAATTTGTGATGACAAAAATTGAAGAAAAAATTAAAAAATGATTATGAAATGGTGAGACATAATTTCTTTACATTTCATTTAGAAAAGAAGCCAATTTCTTTTGAAGTTAAGAGAGGCCATATTAGAGAAGCTTGAAAGAGACTTGGGAGGAGAAAGAAATAATTAAAAATGGAATAAGAGAAAAATACGGAATTGAATTTGTTCCATTAAAAAAGCTTCTTCTGAATGAATAATTAACTATTTCACGTTCAATTTATCTTCAGAAAAAGACTTTCAACGAATGGTCTCTTATATAATATGTATTCCTAAATTTCTGACGTGTACAACTGACGAATAAAAATTAAAAATGCTCATAGAACAATGAGACACAATTCCTTTACATTTCATTTAGCATAGAAGCCAATTTCTTTTGAAGTTAAAAGAGGCAAGATTAGAGAAACTTGAAAGAGACTTGGAAAAAGGAAAAGATAATTAAAACTGGAATAATTGAAAAACGCAGCAATTGAAATGTTTAGATTGGAAAAGCTCACCTTGAATTTATAATTAAGTACGTCACGTTCAATTTATCTTCAGGAAGAGACTTTCAACAAATCTGTTGTCATAGTGAGTGTATTCCCAAATTTTCAATAAAGAAAATTGAAGAAAAAAATTGAAAAATGGTAATGAAGCCCAAAAAATGGTTGCGAGACGCACTTTTTCCACCTTTCATTGAATATAAAACCGCGTTAATGACGAGTGATCGCAGAAAAATTACCGAAAAACATTTTTAAAGATATTTATTTCATTATAATAGTGATTATCACTTATTTAATTATATACAGTGTTTTTTTCTCTCCGTACAGACACCTGGAAAAACAAGAGGATGTTGATCTGTGGATATAGCCACGAGGATACTCTCACTCCTACATCCTGGACGCTGTGTAAGACGCTCCAGTGACTTTAACAACGGCAGTTCGGAAAATTTACGAGCGGTTGAGAAGCGGTTTAATAAGAGTCTAAGTAATTCAGACGGAGTTAGTGGCGTGTTAAAACCCCAGTGCTTACCCCCACACCCACCTCACAGGGAGGTCTCCAAGTTTTCGGTAAAATATATATTTTCTACGGGGATAAGTCACGATTGTAATCTCGCTAGATGATGTATGATGTTTGATGGCAATATTTGGGGGAAATGAACTTGTTTGGGGATTTTTTTATGACATGATTAGAGCAATCAGTAAATCTGGCATGAGGAAATGTCACTTTCCCCCTGAAAGCGTAGAAAAAAATGTTTCGGCTCACCTAAGGGAAATAATTTGGATTTTTTTAACGATGTTTCCACGGGAGACAATTGAAAATTTCTGTTGAAATTACTTGTTGCTATCAAATAGGGGAGGATGGGGCAAAACGGCCCCCCTTCAATCGTCAATATTTTCCGATTCAATAATCCGATTGGGATGAGTTAGAGCTCGTTTTGAAGAATGAAAAATTATCTTCAAAATGAAGTTGAAACTGGGAATTTTCACAATGTCATTCACAAGTTATTGACAATTGAAGGGGGGCCGTTTTGCCCCACCCTCCCCTANAAAACATTTTTTCTCAGCCAACCCTAAAACACAATTGTGGTAGAAATCGGTTAGAATGAAAAGCCTCATCCTGCGATGACTTCAGAATATAGAATAAATTTAATGTAGATCTCAAATAGATGTGGATTTGAATTGCGTGAAAATTGCCGGACCTTCCTCACCCCACGGAGAAAAATGTTCAGTAAAAATTGCAGAATTCATAGTTCACTCACCGATTACGGAATCGACTCTGAAAATTTAAGTGACGGTATCGTAATTTTTCTTAGATTCAGGTAAAAATTACGGAACGCTCTGAAAAAATTTCGTGATTTTAGGTAAAAATTACGTGAGAGTTTCGTAAAATTTCCTACAGCTGCATTTCGCTCCGCAATTACGGAAAAGATACCTAATTTTTATTGAATATTTCTCTCCGCGCATGCAATAGCTAGCCCAAGTTTGATGTCAGGGTAAAACCATAGATTCTCGATCCCGCAACGAAGAAACTTCGTCATTCTTGAATGGAGAATTTTATTTTTTCATGAATTGCAGTCACGAATGAATTTATCGAGAGGGTATAAATCCAGGAATCCTCTTAATCACATAAAATGGTTCCTACGTAATTCCGTCCAATACTTTTATTCCACATGAATAGGATTGGCTCTGTGAAGAATAAGAGACCATGTTTATCAGCTCTGCGACAATCCCTTTGACTCGAATGATTTATGGTATCTAGTAGATAAAAGTGGAATGACTCAAAAGAAGGTAAAAGGTAAACGAACGAGATAAAAGAAGAAAAAACTGAGAAGATAGACGAGGTAAAAATGACTTTGACGACGAAACGTGAAACTCATACGAGAGTGAATCGCAAAATACAGAAACCCATTTAAATATTACCTAACTGGCGGGGGGAAAAAAGTTCAGAGAGGAATCTAAAGGATAATGTTCACATTGGACGTTGGTAGACTGTCTCCAATGTCGCGTGACTTTTAAACTCACTAGGAAGAGGGATCGTTACAACTAAAGCCAAAAAACTCTTGGTGAATAAACCCCGTCTGCCGACTCTCATTATCTGTTTCGGATGATGCGGCGGATCGAGATGTTGCATGAAACTTCTTTTAACTGCACTGTTGGGTGTTTTCAAGTGAATTTCCAACAGAAGATTCACGAAATTCAGTTCATTCACGGGTTTTCGGATTTTCATCATATATTCATGGTACAATGCGGTAAATTTTTCTTATTACTTATTTACGCCAAATATTCAGTAGTAATACCCCAAGAGCTTCAAAATTATCGGCCATTTCCCGATAGCTTCGTTTCAAACAAATGAGGGTGTCAAGTTTTGCAGGTTAAAAAATTACGAGCACCTTCGCGAAGGATTTTTCTGCAAAACTTGGCAGGATGGTTTGTTTGCAGGGGAGCTGGAGGGAAATACCCGATTAATTTTGAATCTCGAGGGGTATTTGTCGGATTATTTTTCCCAATCGGATTTTGGCCAAGCAGAGTGCAGTGAACAACATCAGGAGGTGAATTGGGGAAGATTTGAACGAATTATGTTAATAGAATAACCCGATTTCCATAGACTGTCAAATATAAGATTTTATCTGAAATGAGTTGAAAAAATGGAGAACTACTGCGAAATATTCAAAAGCTAGGAGGAAATATCCGAAATAAAACTGTCGGGTAGCCCCAAATACTGAGCCCTGATTGGCCGAAATCCGATTGGGAAAAATAATCATTTTTATTTAGTTTAATAAAATGAATAAAATTTTTGGTGGAAACTTTCAGTGAACTGCTTAGGAATTTTTAAGATATATTGGTGCTGCTGAAATTTGAAGACATTTGGTCAGTGAAAATTCGAAATTTTATAGACATATCAAAGGAAACTGTGAATTTCAAATCAATTAGTTCATAAAAATTAATAGAAGTGTAGAAAATTTTGTTGTGAATATTCGTGAATATTAATTTGGGCAATTCTCGGCTTCCTGCTGCCCCAAAATTAGTAATTTCATTGAATCTAAAATTCTGTGAAATCTGAAATTTCATGATTTTTTCTACCTTTAGATTGAATTCAATTCAATTCAAAATTACTAGTCAGCTGGCCATGAAGTTCAATTTTTTTCTAACAGACAAACTACACTATTAAAAATTTTCTACTGAAATGTCCGGTAAGGGTCTCGGACATTTCTACCAAGTAACATATTCACTGAAATTTCCAGCAATTTTGTCATTGAAAATTCATAAATTTAATTATTTTGTGAAATTTAATGAAAAAAAAAACGAAAATTCAGAGAAATGTCTCTTTAAATTCTGAATTCCTCTAAATTTTCATGGAATTCCTTCAAAAACTCTTGGAATTCCAAAAAATTTAAAGGAATTCTCTGAAAATTCAAAGGAACGTAACAGTAGATATTCATTTTCACATGAAAATTCATGAAAATTGCAGAAATTTCGGATTTCCTGTCGTTAAAAAATGGGTCTTTACTTGAATTATCAGAAAAACTTAAAATTCCATTGACTTTCCCCCTTAAATGGAATTCGAAGTCTTTTCCCGGAAAATTCAGCCAAATTCTTTTAACAGTGTAGAGCTTCAAATTTTTATCAACAAATTCACAGGAACTGTCTATATAAATCCATTTTCAAAATGAATGAGCCATTTCACGGGTGAATTTACCCTGCATTAAATTCAAAATTCAGAACATTAACAATTCAGATGCAACTGTTACCTGAATTTAACAAAATTTCAAACCGTAGAGAAATAAATATTAATTACCTCTAAATATGTGCATGACCGGGCAGTTGAAACTATTACTATTCAATTCTGTTGACAAAATCATTGCATCATGTTACGTAATTACAGAGCAATTTGCTAGCTTCCAAACAATTACACATGAATATTCAGTTTTTCTCCAAAGAAACCATCAGTTTATTAATTCAAATTTTTTCATAAAAACTCGAAGATTCAACAACTCATCAAAGATTTTTCCCTTGGGGACATCATCCAGCATTTTAGATGAGACGATTTGGAAACGAAAATGGACGAAAAAATATGAAATACGTAATTTAAATTTAATCTGCGATGTGAAATCATTATGCAGATTTTTCCAATGGGCTGTAGCTCCTTGATTCTTCATTATTTTTTAGGTAAAAAAAAGTATCGAGCACTTTTCGTTCTCTCACAGTTCGTAATTTTTACAAATGCAAAAACTCCATGGAGATCCCCATGTAGCGAGAATATACTCCATTTTAATAAAGGATCGGGTAATTAATAATGGAGTGATTATTTCCGGGATTTAATTAGTTACGCGGGAGATATATGATTACCATCCTGCGGAGACGGAGAGAATATCGTCCTTTGGGTGAAACTCATCAAGCGATGGGGATCGATGAAATCTAATCTATGGAGAATTATTGTATTGGAATTGAAGGGTGTGAAATTGGATATGAGACACTGACAACCGCATACAACCACGAGACAAGCGAATTTTCATCAGTTTCTTCGGGGTTGTGGAGATATTCAATGCGAGGGGAATTTCTATCGAGGAACTGGTACTGAAGGATGTAATTTAGAGATATAATTCGAGATGTAATTAGAGACGTAATATGTTCACAGAAAATAAAAAATCGTCATTTCCAGAATTTCAAGTCTTTTTTGAATCCAGGATTTCCTCATTTTTTTTATTGAGTTCATATTCTGGTTCTTCACTGAGAGAAAAAATTAATTCTGTCGAAAATCGAAAATGATGTTTCCCTGAAGAGATCTTTTATTGTTTTTACGTCAGAAAAAAATTCTCTCGTAATCAATTCATTTTTTGAATTTTCCCAGAGATCAATTTTATTTGTAGAAAACGAGAATGCCTGCAGCACTGTTAGAAGTTTTTTTGAAATTTCATGGAAGATACTATAATAAATCTCATGAGAGTGACATTGAATCGAATTTAGGGAAAAAATGGTTATGAAATTTCAAATTTTAAGTAAAATTCACAGAAATTGATGAGTTTTCAGTAGGAGTGAGGTGGAAATTTCACCACTTGATTGAATTTTCAGTGGAACATGAATATTCAGAAACGAAATGACATGAATTTTCCATTTTTCCCTGAATTTTCCGGATTTTTCGGAATTTTCACAGAATAATTGAACTGAAAAATCAAGTATTTTATTAATTTCTAGATCATTTGCACAGAAAATCAATGGAATATTTGATTTTTCAATGACAAGAGTTCCTGAAATTTCAGTGGAACTTGAACGCGATAAAAATTCCCGGAATCGAGGTTTAAATTATTATCAATAATTTTTGATAAGAAGAAAATATTCGAAAGAAAATGAATAAGTTTCAAAATGTAATTCCCATAATGCCGATTGTGCATAAATTATTTCAAAATATTATAATTAAAATTCTCCAAATGAATTGTGTGCGAAACGGCAATGGCATTTGAAATACCTTGAAAATATTCCTTCAACACAGGATTCCACCCCATTATCACCTTTAAATAATAATACCCACACAGCCGGAATGTGTACTACACCATTCCCAAACCAAAACAGACATTCCCCTGGAAATACGTTTCTCCTATGACGTCACATGCATAATTCAACAGTAGTACATAGTCAGTGGCGCTGGCTGTCTCACTAACGCCGACTACACCCGAGGTAAACGTACATTTCGCCTTCTAGTACGGCCCTACCCATTCATTTTCTCCGTGTAATTCCTTCCATTCAGGGAATGCTGAAAATATCACCGATGAAATTATGTCCGTCACCGCAATGGGCGAACTCCAATGAAATATTGATGACAGATTCCTAAAAATGAGAGTCCCTAGAAATCAGTAACATTACTCGAAAAATTAGTGATAATGTCCCTAAAAATTGAAATTTTTGCTGATAAATTAGTAATATGCTTCCGAATGGGTATTTTGCATATCATTTTCTTCTATCATATCATATAATTTATGGTTTATTTCTTTTTATTAAAGTGAATAAAATTTCTTTTTAACTAATTTTGTCACATTTTCAATATCTCACTGGAAATTGGTAACAAAACCACAGAATTTTACAATTATACTGTGAGAAAAAAAATGAAATTTCATGGACAGTTGACTGCGAATTTTCAGGACAGTGACACTGAATGCGATTCAGTGCCACTCAGCACTCAGTGTTTCTCACTTTTTCAGTGTTTTTCGGTTTTTTTTGTTGTATTGTTGTTCCTGAATGCGATTCAGTGTCACTGTCAAAATCGAATTTTTAAATCGAATTTTTTTTCAAGTTTTAAGTAGCATTAACGGAAATTCATGAGTTTTCTGATTGAATTTTCAGTGGAACATGAATGTTCATAAACAAAATGACATGACTTTTCAATTTTTCCCTGAATTTTCCTGATTTGCCTAAATTTTCACAGAATAATTGAACTGAAAAATCAAGTATTTTATTGATTCCCATATCATTTGAACAAAAAATCAATGGAACATTTGATTTTTCAATGACACGATTTCCTGACATTTCAGGGAAGACCATAAAAATTTCCGGAATTTGGCACGAAAATTCAGACGAAAATTTTTAAAAGTGTGTTCCTGAAAATCAGAACATTTTTTTCTACGTTGAATATCTTCGAAATCAACCATTCGCAGACGCCCTTTAAAAATGCCAAACATGATTTAACATAAAATCGACAACTCTAAAATTGAACATTCTAAAACATTCATAGAAGACCCAACACACACTACGAACATTCTAATAGCCCCGAAACGAGCATCAGCGATCCGAGAAGGAATAATAAAACGATACCGAGGCATCCAATTTGCTCGTCTCCCCGTAATGATCTCCAATAAGATCGTAAATGCCGGTTTCCAGCAGTGTCACCTCGCCTGTACCATTGGAACAATGGCCCCAGTCTTCGTTATAAAAGTCAGGAAGAAACGACTGCCCCCTCCATCCATAAATAATTGGATCAAAAGGTAATATGATTTTCTCAGTGTTGGTGGCTCAGGTGAGCGCGTGAAGCGGGATAAAGTGGTATCTAATACAGAAAAATAATTATCGGGATGAAACCCGAACGATCAAGCATTTGATAAAGCTAGCATCACGCATCAGTTAGCTGGTGAAATCTCTCGGAATAACTCGTTATGATGGAGCACTGCCGGGGGCTTTAGGAAATCTGTCAGACTTACCCTGAATTTTTCAGTTAAAAAGGAGAACGGAGAATGGAGAGAACTTCCACTCTACTTTGTCTAATCATTCCTTTTTTGTTTGTACACCATCGAGGGGAGAAATTTTTGCTTCTCGACAAGTTTCTTAATTTTAGAATCCCGTGATGGGAAAGTTTAATGAGCGAAGTATTGAGTTTATTCACTCAATTTAAGAAGATTTTTGTAGAAGTAGATAAAAATGTTCTACACGGCTGGAAAAAAATTGGAATTTGATGGATTGTTGATTAGTAACTTTCAGGAGAGGGACGTTGAATTCGATTTTAGGGCAAAATGATGATGAAATTTTTAATTTCGCGCGAAAATCAGAGAAACTTCAAATTTTTCAGCTGTAGGAAGACGATAATTTCTCAATTTACGTGAATTTTCATTATTTCTATTAATTTTTATGGAATAATTGCGCTGAGATGTGCAGTCCCCATTAATTTTTCCATAAAATTGTGACTTTTCAATTACACTGTTGAAAATTTTTTGAAACTTTATGGAAAATAATAACCACCACGGTAATTCTCATGAGAGCGATCTTGAATGCGATTTAGAGTAGAAATGGTTATGAAATTTCACGTTGTAGGTAGAATTCAAGGAAATTAATGAGTTTTCAGTGCAAATGAGACAGAAATTTCACAACTTGACTGAATTTTTAATGGAATATGAATATTCAAACGCAAAATGACATAAATTATCAACTTTTCCACGAATTTTCCTGATTTTTCCGAATTTTCACGGAATAATTGAACTGAAAAATCAACTATTTTATTGATTTTCACATCATTCAAACAGAAAATCAATGGAATATTTGATTTTTTAATGACAAGATTTCCTGAAATTTCAGTGGAAGTTAAACACGATAGAAAATTCAGGGATTTGGCACCGAAAATTCAATCATCTTTATCGTGAACGAAACAGAATTATGCTGAATATAGTTAATATCCTCGTTTGTACACCCACGGCTCGGTAGATCAAAATTCAAGAATGTACGAAAAAATAGAAGATGGATAGTAGCACGCGTTGTGTGCGATGAACGGCAAATTGACCGGTAATTTTCGGTAATTTTTTTCGCCTACGAAATTCACGTATGAATAAATTAATTACGAGTCCCAGAAAATTATTTATAGGATGACAAATTAATTATTTATGAATCATGAGTGAAAAAAAATATTTCTCATTTTTTGATAAATTTCAACTAAAACCTAAGAAAACATCAATTGTTCCAAATATAAATCCGACGAAAATTTCACAAATCACCTGAATTTTCAATTAAATATGAAAACTCGGCATAAAATTCCTCTGATTTGTCAATCTATAGAAAACTCAAAAATAAATTCCTCTGCATTTACTCGATTTTCAGTAATTTTCGCTTAATAATTAAGTAGAAATCAACCGAAATTGTAGTAAATTTATCATAAAATTATGATTTCTCAATGACGAAATTGTCTGAAATTTCATTGAAATGCAAAATTTACAAAATACCCGAGGTAAAAGATCAACAAAAGTAAAAACCAAGAGTTTCTCAAACGAAGACGTTCCTCCCAAAAAATAGCAACCTCCTCATCCCCGCGAAGTTCAACCGCCAAAATCATAAAGCATCAAGAGACCCAATCCACCCCGAATGTTCACAGTCCCGTCAATTAGAGAACGAATCAAAGATGAGCGAGCCAACGTGTCGATGTAAAACAGCACCTCACAACCCCCCTACGTTGATTCATTTAACAATTCCGCAGTCCACCGAACCATCCCCACATGTCCCAGTCCGTGAATACCCTAAACAGCACAATGTTAACAGACAGGCGTAATTATATTGTATATCACGCAACGTCGGCTGAGGGAAGAGGGTGGAGATAAAATGGAACACGTCAACTTTCCAGCAACGACAAATTCGTCAAAAGTTTTGAGGCAATTATCCATTGACGTTAAGCCCATAACAGCCCGTCTAGTGACCCCGTTTTCCCACTGGTCTGACGTAAACTGGCAGTACTCCCTTGTTTCCCCCTATACAATGCCACCAGCGAAACAATAAACTCTGGATCCAAGGGTTTTCCCCTATTCATTAGAGAAAACAATATAATGATGCAAATAAAACGATTCCGAGAGAATCATTCAGTTTTTATAACTTCTCTATTCACTCTCTCTCTCGCTCTCTATTGTTCCGAAATCCAGGGCGAGAAGGGATTGAGGGAGAAAGCTCGTCGACGAGATAACAATCGAGTGAATTGACTATCGCGGGGATGACAAAGATTCTCTGTCTCTAGCAGGAGAAAAGCACTTGTATCTTGTCTTACCAATCTCGAGTGTCTGTAATTAATCGCCTGCAAATGTTGCTCGCCTTCCGTTACTCTCTGTTGTCGAGATTTTTTTTTTACACCAGTATGCTGTCTTTATTCACTGCCACTGTTGTTATGAATTAATCCGATATGATGTCCAATATTATCATCAGGGCATTGTTTTAATTGCCCACTTTTTATTTATAGTGTTGAAAATTTTCGGATGAAATTTGAGATCGACACGTTGAGAGTTTTTATCACATTATGGATCAACTGACGTTTCAAAGAATTTCGTCAGCGAAAGTTTAAAATTTCAAGAGAAACTGTGATTGTTTCAGTTCAATTATTCCATTATTCTTTAACTATTCCAATAATTAAAGTGTTTCAGATCAATTTTTCCATTATTCTTTAGCTATTCCAGTAATTGAACTGTTTCAGATCAATTTTTCCATGACAATAATTAGAAATCACGAAAATTCAGCCAGGTATTGAAAAATAAGTGGGTTTAAGGAACTTCCGCAGTAAGTTTACTTGGTGAAAATTTCGAAATGGTATAAAGACGCAATATTTGGATCATATGTTGTTGAGCACATTCAAAAACTATTCCCAAAATTTCAAGTACCTTCTCCATCCCATTTTCGAGATATACATTGTCAAAAATGGAAAAAACACAAAAATTGAATGTTTGGCGATGCATATCTCAAAAATGGGGTGGACCAGGGACTTGAAATTTTGGGAATATCTTTTTAATTTGGTCAACAACATATGATCCAAATATTGCGTCTTTATACCATTTCGAAATTTTCACCAAGTATACTTACTGCGGAAGTACCTTAAATTGATAAGAGTTTAGAATGAGAGGCGAAACGAAAGATACAAAGCGAAAATTATGGAGAAAAGAATAAATAAAAAAATTGAGCAGGAATCGACATCAATCATTAGATTATTAATATTAAGAGAAGTTGTACGCTAAAATAATTAATAATCTAAATTTTTAATTGGCTGTGAATTATATGAATGACAATATGGAATTGTCAATTGACTATTGAGTAAATAATTCTACATTACATCAAAATGATTTTCAATTAGCCAAACAATCGTCAATCTTTCGAACTCAATTATTGATTGATAAAATTATTCGGAACTTGAATATTTACTTGAATATCACTTCTCGAAAAAAAAAAAATTCTTTAACCAAAAAACTTCCGAAATTATCCTCTGATCTTTTTTCACCATCTATTATTTTCACTGCATCATGTAACAAAATAATTCTACTCAACCAATCTTTCTCTCCCCAATAATTCCCCGATCTTCACAATCAATCCCACATAAATACCCCACAGAACTAACAAAAACTCGAGAAGCAACAAAAAGGGAAATAATTTGCATGTTTAAAGCCAAGAGTGTTGTTATCTCAACCAGCCAGGTACTGCAGCAACAAGCCCCGTACTATCGGTACCCCGAAGTAGCTCATAAAAATGTGATCATCGTAACAGGAACTGTCTCAGCCAAAACAGAGGACCTCTTGGTCGTAAATGTCCCGGGGCAAAAAAAGCCCAGGGAAAAAAAACGAGAATGTCGAAGATGAAGTTCCGGTCGTTTCCCTGTCTCTCCCTTTTTCCTCTTGTTTTCCGGCTGATAGGATGTAGCCACATATGTGCTCATGGTCTGGGCATCAGGGGAGAACACAACGGAGGTAATTCCGTATGCAGAGATGGATGTGATGCTAACGTGGACGCGTTCTGGAATGAGGTGAAGAATCGGTAACGGGACGTGGATTCCAAGCACCGTGGAAGCTGTGTATCGAGCAAATATTGATTCTGAAGATGCACCTGTTTGCTTGGTCTAGTGAAGGGTCACTCTGACGCGCTCATATCCCCACTGAATTCACTTCCCACTCTACTTTTCCACTGACAAATAACTCACTCCCCTCGCCCTGCCCCTTTTGTTCTCCAGCGGAGGTGGGGAGCGGCGGGTAATGCTCGTGAAATCTTCAGTCACGATTCTGCTTCACGATGCCGGCACGCGCTCACACGGGAACCAACATGCTGTACTACCCCTCTTATGTCCCGACGGATCAGAATTCATATTTCAGTGAGTGGTCACATCGCCCGGAGGATCGCTGGATAATTCATTCAAACACCGGGTTTTCCCGTCTTCTGGTTTATGAGGCGATTATTTGGCTGCACTCCACTGAGGGAAAAATCGACGTAATCGACAAATCGAATTCAAACTCTTTTTCCAGATGATTCAGCGATTTTTTTTCAGAGTGTTTTATCCCCTTTTCAAAAAAGTTTGTGTCCTTTCAGAATTCGTAACGATATCTCTGAAAATTGGTAATTAAATCACTGGATTTCAGAGTTTTGTACTAACTGAATTTCTAAACCACGAAATTCTAATAATTGGGGATAAATTTGTGAAAATCAGAACTTTACAGGTCTGAATTTGAATCTCGATATTGAACCGTTAGAAAACATTTTTACAATGTGAAAAAAATTAGAAAGTTTACTTTTAGAAGGACATTAATGGAAGAATTAAAAAATTGTAATTTCTTAACAATCAATTTTCCACTATCACTATAAACCATAAATCATTTGTTCGGAATCGTAACAAATGTATTCACATTCAAAATGTTACCAGAAATCCATTTCACATCTGAAAAAATAATGTTTCCGAAAGTAAAATTCACGAAAATGGACGAACTTATAAAATTTTCCCTCCATAAATGAATATGCTTGGCCTAGATTCTAAACGAGAACGATTTCACAGTATTCGCCGTGTTTTTTGGTGTTGAATCTCTTTGCTGCGCGTGAGGAATCAGATGTAGCTGTAGCTATTTTTTTTTAAACCTAGATGTAATAAAACATGTAAAAAAAAGAATAGGAAATTACATTAAAAGACTCGAGCTGAACAACTTCTCATCAAAGAAAATTCTCATCTCCTTGAAATATTAACGAGGATATTTTTTAGTTACTGTCCCTCTCTGGTCTACCAATTTGTCATGTACGAAGACCCGGTGCAAAGGGTGAAATAGAGAGAGAGAGAGAGAGAGAGAGAGAGAGAGAGAGAGAGAGAGAGAGAGAGAGAGAGCGTTAACGAACCGAGATTCTACGGAGACAGGGAATTCACTTCGGGAAACTTTAGTGGAACGGAATCCAAAGGAATTGGTTAATTCATTTAGTACTGAAAATTTGCATAGTTTGGAAATTTTAACGCAGACTCTGTTGACATTGCTGTTAATTTATCCGTTAATTTAACCAAAGACTTTTACGCGATTAAAGTTTGAGAGATAATTGCAGGGAGGTGAGTGGTTGTCAGCGCACCGAGGACAAATTATTCTTATTATTAATTATCTAACAATTCATTCATCAAAAAAAAACGTTGAATTCATCAAAACGTTGAATTCATTCAATTCATTTTTCTCAAATGTAGATGATTATTTCGTATCAGCCCGGGTTGTACCCAGCGCTCTCAAATGTAATATAAGGGTCAGACACAGAATGTGAGAATATAAGGGTCAAAAAGTCACGGTTGAAAAATGAAGGTCGGCATATTAAGTCAAAAAATAAGGGCCTAAATGTAAAGGTGAAGGAATGAGGGTCAGAATGTTAGCATTAATGTTTTGACCCTAATATTCTGACCCTCATTTTTTAACCTCCACGTTTTGACCCTTATATTCTGACACTTAGTGCCTGATCCTTATATTACACTTAAGAGGACTTGCTACAACCCGACCTGATACAGAAAAATCATCTTTGAATTGAAATATCCATCCCTTAATTGAGGTTTTCAATTCAGCTTTTTTTTCGTGTAGACACTAATTAATTAATTTTTTTTCATTTTTTAGCGGACAATATAATGGGGAAATTCAATGACTTAAAATCATCAATTTAAAAAAAAAATGCACTGAGAAAGTAAATTAGTCCTGCCGAAAAATTATATGTTCCCGTGAAGAGATCGTTTATCTAAAAAATATAAAATTCAACTTTTGTGAAAGATATTAAAGTTCTTTTTAACAAGTTGGTTAATTTCTCTCAAGTAAATCTATTCCACTCCATCACATATTCTCACATCTAAAATAAAGATGAATTTTCGTGGACAGTTGTGTATTAAAAATCATGAAACAGCAGATTTAAAATTTGCTGTTTCGAAAATTCAATAAAGTTGCAAATTTTCAAGCTTTCGCTCCTAACATGAATATTCAGTACCAAATTACGCAGAATTTTCAATTAATTGTAATTAATTCTTGTATTAATTTTCACAAAATAATTGAACTAAAATTATGGTTTTCATTAATATTTTCATCAAATTGTGGATTTTCAATAACGCAATTCCGTAAAATTTCAGTAAAACTGTCACTCACTAAAAATTTCTAAAAAATGTACCAGAAATTTCAACCAAAATTATTTAATAATGCAATTTGAGAATTATGGTCTTTTTTTGTGATAAAAAAATGATGCCAGATTGAAAGGAATCCTACAAGTAATCGTATTTCTGGGTCTCGTTGCATGAAGAGAAATGAATGGAGATGAGTATTGAAAAGTCTTCATCGTTTTGCATGTACCATGCAGTCCCACAACGGAATGTCAGTGTACAAGCTACTTGATGCAAGTGAGACTAACAAAGGGTAGTAGCGTCCCAATGGGGATGGGATATAACAACGATTCATCAAGTAAAAAGCATACCCATCTGACCCACATGCGAGAGAAGAGAAGACGCAAGAGAACGGAATCCAATGCGAAATAGCTGAGCCAAGTGTATCGTCGGATGTCCATTCACACAAAAGATACAATTTCCTACCATGACCCGCTCATGATTCGACAGGACGAGAAGAATTGGGCTCTATCAGTGAGAAATTGTTGGGGAGAATGGATGTTAACGGTGGAAAAGAACTTGCTCAAATTGAGAATAATGTTCGCAACTCGAGGGTATCCAAGTACATTTTTTTGTTGACATTCTTTAAAGCTTCATTTATCATGTTGTAATGAATTTATTGTTCAAAAAATTTGAAATAAAATCTCAATATTTTTATCTGAAACCGTTATGCAGAGAAAAATTTGTAGTTTCCAGGAAGAATATCTGAATAGTGTGCAAAAAATTCTGGAAATAAGTGAAATTGTGAATTGTTTTAAGAAAATTTTTCTTAAAAATCAGAGAAGGAAGTTTTACTTTTCAGTCATTTTTACTGAAACAAGTGGGAAATTGCTCTTGTATTGCGTATATTATAGTATAGTTATTTTATACTTCCGAATGGTTATTTTGCACATCATTTCCGTCTATCATGTCTAATGCATTGTGTATTTCATTTTATTAAATTGAATAAGATTTCTTTTAAACTAATTTTGTCAATTTTCATCTTAGTTGAATGTTATTATCATCATTATTCTTATTATCCTTTGCTTCTGTACAATCGATTGTCTTGTTTTAAGTAACCAGTATATGATTCTTAAATTCAGAACGTTTGGATTTCTAAAATAAAAACCTGCAAATTCTTGAATCAAAAGCATTCGGGTTTTGAAATTAAAAGCATTCTTCGTCTTGAATTGATGATTTTTCCCG
Organism: Diachasma alloeum; assembly: GCF_001412515.2. Taxonomy (NCBI): domain Eukaryota; kingdom Metazoa; phylum Arthropoda; class Insecta; order Hymenoptera; family Braconidae; genus Diachasma; species Diachasma alloeum. Next base: position 100,346 of record NW_021680490.1, on the reverse strand, counting down.
TCCTAGAAGCCATTTATTACTCATGTTTATTAATCCTTTGTCATTCAAAGTATATCACGGAAAAAAATATACCTGAATTGAGTATAAAATATACTTGAATCAAGTATATTTAATACTCAATTCAGATTTTTGTCCATAATATATCACCTGGCTCGGTAATTCAATTAATACTCATTTAATATTCAACTATCCTAGAATATTCAACGTTTTGCATATTCTTAGTTATCTCATGTAGAGATTCTTAATTTAAAAACTCAACAGTTTCTAATTTATGCACAATTCAATTCATGATTTTTCTTTTAAAATTGAATCCACAGTTTCTCATTCTCAGTACAATGCCTTCTAGATCTAAAAAATGAGAAATTTCTAGAGACTTTCTAAAAATCTGTCACTTGATTTGAAAAGCTAAAAAATTTATTTCTCCCCTTTACCATTTTTCCTCAAAAACTACTCAGTAGGACTTTTTTCGTTGAATTTATCCCGATAGCTTCCTATTCTTTCAATGTCATCACCTGCAATGCCTCCATTTTATCAAGTTCCCACAAAAAAAAATTTCTCGGATTGAGAGCGATCTTTGGTCGCCTCCACGTATGAATCAGACGTCATCGATCGTCCAACCGCTTTTTCCCTTCAGCATGGTCTTCCAAGCACCATCATGATGCCACCCGGCGATGAATTCTCCACCGTCCCTGAGGGAAGACTACCCCGACCGCCCACAACTCGAGAAAAACCAGTGAAAACTTCATTCCTAAAACGCTTTTCCCCTCGTTTTACCTCGAGACAAACGAGGGCTTCGAATTCCTCGAACTGGAAAATCTTGGTGAATCCCGAGTAAACCATCCACCAATTTCCAAATTGAGATATTTCAATTTGAAATGAATCCACAGAGATATGCATCCTGGCATCCACCTACCTCGACCAAATAAAAAACTAAACTCCGGACGTTTGTGTTCCAAACTGTGTTGCAAACTTCCCCGACATGAAAACTTTTTTTCGAGGCATGGAACGATTAGCATGACGGTATAGTCAGGTGGATGCAGGGCTATAGCTGAATCAGCCATATAGATGTCTCCCTAAATCCGATATTAGCATGCCAGAGCAGCCGCCCAGGTCGTGTTTTAGTCCTAGGACGAGGGCTCACATTTATTCTGTAGCCCATCCCGGAGCAAAAAATTGTCTCCCCTTTGTCTCCTTCGGAACATCGTAGACAGCATCCCAAATTCGTGTTTTATCTGGTAATTATCAACATCGCAAGATTTTATCTTTTAATTTTTTTTAATAAGAAAGAATTAAAATTACGTAGGGGAGGGTCAGGTAAAATGGGACGGATTGAGGTCTTTTCTGACTGTCAATATCTTCATAAGTGTAAATGTTTGCCCGGTGGCCTGGCGTAGTGGTTAAGGCCGTTGCCTCACAACGGATAGGTTCCAGGTTCGATTCCTGGCCGGGTAGAATGGTGAGATCTAACCATTTTTAAAGTCTTGATCAATCGCCATATAGTCTCATCAGACTCGAAGCGATATAAAATAAGCATAAAAAAAAAAAAGTGTAAATGTTGATAATTAGAGAAGATCACGAAACGTCTCATTTTACCCGACTCTCCCCTACAGAAGAAAATAGTAACAATTGATGTATGCTGTTGTAAATAGGGGAGGGTGGGGCAAAACGGCCCCCCTTCAATTGTCAATAACTTGTGAATGACATTGTGAAAATGCCCAGTTTCAACTTCATTTTGAAGATAATTTTTCATTCTTCAAAACGAGCTCTAACTCTTCCCAATCGGATTATTGAATCGGAAAATATTGACGATTGAAGGGGGACCGTTTTGCCTCATCCTCCCCTAATTGTTTCATTTTTACGTGAAAATCCCGAAAATTTCTTTCAAGTATTCTTCTGAAGTTTGTGGAAATTTGACTAAACAAAATTGAGAATTTCATTAACTTTCCAATACTTCGATCAGGTAATAAACAAAAGGTTTAGATTTCAGTTCAATTATTTCGTGAAACTGCGGAAAAATCATGAATACTTCGGGTGAAAAGTGAAAATTCAGGTTATTTCGGTTCTGAATATTCATATTCAATGGAAAATATTCATATTCAATGTAATTCATTCTTCCCCTAAATCGAATTCAATGTCCCTCATATGAAAATTGCTACGGAATTGTTCATAACATTTAAACTTTTTCAATCAGTGTATGAAAACTGAATTCACTCTTTGACGAATGATGACCTGATTAAAAGAAAAATGATTGAAGTGTAATAATGTCGCTCAGAATTAAAAAAATTTGGCTAAATTTTCCGGAATTGAAGAACTTGAATGCGATTTAAGGATATGCAAGTACTTTGGCAATTTTTTTCTCCAATGGAATGCTTTTCTACTTTTGTTGTCGAATATCAGAGCTTTCATTTGACCCCCATTTGATTAACGTGTAAAAAAAAATTTCCGAAAGTTTAACCAATTTCAGTTATTTATTTATAAACAACGGATATTTAAAAAAATAAGAATTCTGGGCAAAATGGAGTTGTAATGACACTGAATATTCATAATTTTTTTCAAAATTTTTTCAGGCAATTTAATGGACAAATTTGATGAATGAAAATGGTTGAATCTATATAGAATCACTGGAATAAAAGAAATAAAAAGTCACGAGAATTTCAAGTTTCTGTGAAAATTCAAGTAAAATTCTATTTTTTAGCGGCAGGAAAACTGAAATTCGACAATTTACTTGAATTTTCCAGTGAAAATGAATATTCACTGCCAAATTCCCTTGAATTTTCAGGCAATTCCTGTCAAATTCTTGGAATTCAAGGAATTTCTGAAGGGATTCCCTGAAAATTTAGAGAAATTTGGAATTGGAGGCGAGATTTCTCTAAATTTTCCTCATTTTTCATTAACTTCACCGGAATAATTAAGCCAAAATTTATAGTTCCTCCAGATTTCTCCATAAAATTATGAATTTTCAATGACCAAATTCCTTGAAATTTCAGCGGAAATGTTACTTGTTACAAATTTCCCAGACTCTTACCAGAAATTCCAATGAAGAATTTCCAACTCCCCCTATGAACATTACTACCAAATTGTTCATAAAATACTAATCTTTTTCCACCACTACGAAAATTAAATTCACTTTTAGCTAGCAGATAAATTTTGTGTTAATGAAGATAAAAATTAATGAAGTAAAATACTTCTTACATTGTAACTAAAAAAATGCGACCCATAGATAATCGACGTTATTGAAATTTCATCCTAACAATATTACACTGTTAAATTTTTTTTGGTGAAATGTCAAGGAATTTCATAATTAAAAATGCAGCTTAATTTGCCACTGAATATTCATGTCTTCGTGTAAAATTCAAGTTGAAGAATTCTCTTATACACTTTCCTCCATAAGCACTAATTCAATATACAAATGCAGAAGATAAACTCGGTCTGGAAATAAACATTTGTTGAAGTCATAATCGTCGTGGGTTAGTAATTAAATTGCCAAACGGTTCAGTTAATTTTGACGCAAATCAATAGTGGCGTAAAAAGCCGCAATATTCCAATTTTCTCTAGCAATAATTATGATTCAAAATTTAATACGCCCACATGATCGACTCGTTCCACTCCTGTGTACCGTTACTTTAATCAGAATTACCCCCAATCGCTATTTTCTCCTCTTCTATTCGTTCATTTCCCACTGTTTTCCTCGTTTTTTTTCATCACCGGTATATATATTTTTTCCTCTCTTTCGGTTTTTTAACATTCTGTTCCCAATACACTAGCTATCACGTCCAATTCCCCTTTTCTTTCTCACCCGGGACAGTACGAGGGGGTATTTGTAAAGCTCTCGCAAATCGCAAATGGACCTCGACGAGGGCAATCGATTCGCAGGCTTTCGTCCGTATCAAATACCGGGACCCTTTCCAATCACATTACAAACCTTTTAATTCTTTTTCAACGGCTTTTATTTTGAGTAAATTACCACGAATACGTCAATTTTCGTTGCACTCCGCGTTTTTCAACGATTTGTTGTTTTATTTCCAATCTTCACTGGTAAAAAATTACTCCTGAAATTTCAAGTAAAAAATATTGAAATTTATTACGACTCATTCACATGATTGTTATTTATTTTTAACGGAATTTGTTGCAGGTTCCAAGGGCTATCGCCCGGGGCCTTCAGCCAAGTATTTACATTTTATGTACTTAATAGTTGATATAAAAAGAAAGAATCTGTTTGTGTGTTCATTTTGCTGGATGAGGATCGTGAAATTACAGATAATTTTTACAAGATTGACTGCATGATGAAATCATTCACATGATTTTTCCACTTCTCCATATTTTCACATTGAAAAAAAGATTCTGGTCAAAGAAAACTTTCCCCATGAGTATCAAACCCTATTTTTTCATCACGATATATGCAAAGTGAGATTTTGCACACGCGGAGCGTCGTAAAATTTTACTTTACGCACAAGTGATGAACAAGTGTTTTTTGACCCGTGGATCGTGTGAATACTACGCTACCACGGGTTAAAAAACACTTTTCTCGCGAGTGTCGACCACATTTTTTCATCGCAATGTGCAGAAAATGGTTTTTTTCGCACGTGAAGCGTGCGTAAAATTTCGCTTTACGCACAAGTGATGAAAAAGCGTTTTTGACCCGTGGGTGGTGTGAACGCTACGCTCCTACGGGTCAAAAAACACTTCTCGCGAGTGTCGAACCCATTTTTTCATCGCAATGTGTAGAAAGTGGGATTTTGCACGCGAAGGGTGCGTAAAATTTCACTTTCTGCACAATTGATGAAAACTTCCTCAACGGTTTTTATTCGATCATCAAATTTGACTATCAACATTACCATAAATACATAAATTCTCATTGCACTCTTCTTTTATCAACAATTTGTTATTTTTACTTTCACTCTACGTTGGGATTTGAACATGCCTTGATCCGTGAACACACATTGATGGTATCTGACGAATTTATATGGTCCGAGACCACGAATTTATGATACTGGAAATGGAAGAGAGAGATGAAGAGTGAGAGAGCGAGAGGGGAGGGAGAGCCAATCCCCCAGCAAACACCACCACCAGGGACAGGAAATATTGATTCGAATTTTCCGTTCCAGGGTTCCACTAACCCCCGCGTAAAAAGGAAGCCGGAGAAAATGTACTGGGGACGCACAATGATGAAAGCAATATTGCCGATGTTATTTACTAAATGGGTGGATAAATAGGGACTGAACGACCGAATGAGTTTACATCGATTCGGGGATCGGGTACTATTGAATGCCTGGGCGGACCGAGGTTAACAAATGTTTGCGTTATAAGGTTCATTGGTGGGGGATCCACTGATAATTTCACCAATATTGATTATCGAACCTTTTCTCAACAATGATGAATTGTCAGAATGATTATGCTTTCACAACGAAAATAAAATTACTTGAAGGACGATATTGCGAGCTGAGAAAAAATCTGAATTGACAAAATCTGATGATTCACTGGGAAGAAGGAAACCCAAGCCACTCTGTTAGAAATTTTTTGAAATTTCATGAAAGGTATTATAGTAAATCTCATAAGAGTGCCATTGAATCGGATTTAGGGAAAAAATGGTTATGAAATTCCAAGTTTTAAGTGGAACTCACGGAAATTCATGAGCTATCGGTGAGAGTGAGATGGAAATTTCACAGCTTGATGGAATAATTGAACTGAAAAGTCAAGTATTTTATTGATTTCCAGATCATTTGAGTAGAAAATGAATGGAATATTTGATTTTTGATTGTATCTTCACACATGAAAAAATTTCTTTCATCTTTAGTAATTAGGATGGTTGTCGAATGAAATTGAAAAATATTTTCTAAATTTTAATTAAATAGATAAATTTCACCAACTAATCCATGAAATTCACCAAACGATTTTCTCTGCGAACGTCCCTAAAAAATACATTCTCCCAAGAAAATGATTTCCTGGCAAACGTAATTTTTTCCTCAATGTAAACATGTGCCACCGAGTTCATCTCAGGTAATAATAAAATCGCCGATTGAAGCTGAAAAGTTCCTCGTTACCCATACCGTGTCCATTCATTTTGACTCAACCGGCCGGCGATAAAAATGTTCATTGAATATAGAAAACTTCAATCAACTTTAAACCCAACTCTCTGCAGCGAAAAATCCCATTCAAAAACAGACAAACAAAAAGCAAACAGAGATCAGTAAAAACATCTACCCTCTATTACACATCACACCGGAAATTTCCACAGTCCAATGGAGAATGAAATAAAGAAAATTGTACGGGAAATTCTACTTGAAACGAGAAATATCACCGGGTGCTCTCTGGTTTTATCGATCGAACTGCCACAACACGCGCTTTCCAAAGAGTCCATTCTCCGCACATGTTAGCGCCTTGAATGAACCGGAAGTGAGTTTTTTTTTTCTTCACCGGGGAAGAAAATTCTATTGTTTCAAATCAAATAAATCAGAGGGGGAAAAAAGCAGACGGCAGTGTTCGATACTTTCATTTATGCGGTCTAAAAATAACAAAATATGAAACAACAAAGGGAAAAACAAAAAGAGCGATAAATATTCATCGGATATGCTCGTATGAAAACAAATAAATACGAGTGAACGAGAGTTTCAGAAAGATAAATATGACGCCCGTCATTTAGTTCATTTTATAACGGTGGAGCTTTCATCGATCGGTTTGAAGTCTTTTTTGCGTGTGCACACGGCGAGATGCGCCCGGAATCTGTTGGTGCGACGATGTGAGATAAAATAAAAGAACCCTCCTTGTGACATGCAGATAGGGAACTAGTGGATTGGCTTAGTCGGTGTTCCGGTGGGTACTTCTGGGATAATATGGCCACGTGCACAGTGTTATGTTGAATTTTTACATATCTGGACTCTGCCTAAGTTTGATATGATTAAAGTACTTTCGGCTTAAGGATATCCAAGTCTTTAACAGTTTGGTAGAGACCACACTATAAATTCCCCCATTTTCAATCATCAAATTATTCAATTGAATTGCGTGAGAACAATTTGAAAATTATCATAAATATTCAGCGTCGTTAAAATGACATTTTGCAGAGAATTATCATTTTTAAACATTTGTTGTTCATAAATAAATAATTGAAATTGTTTAAAATATATTTCCTTGAATTTTCTTGAGTTCGGAAATTCAGTTTCCATTCATTTCTTCCAGCAAATGTTGGATTTTAAGGTCAAAAAGTGAAGGTTAAAAATGAGGGTCAGAATATAAAAATAAAAAAAGTGGGTATCAGGCAATGAGGATCTAAATATAAGTCATATATTATGCTTGATCACCGTTTTTAGCCCTTATATAACCCTTATTGTCTGACACCCACTTTTTTTACTTTTATATTCTGACCCTAATTTTTTCATCCTAATATTCTGACCCTCATTCCTTCACCTTTACATTAAGGCCCTCAGTTTTTGACTCTAATATTCCGACCCTCATTTTTTTTTTTTTTAGTGTCTGACCCTTATATTACACTTGAGAGCACTTACAGCCAGGGCTGATACGAAATAATCATTCTTGAATTGAAACACACATCCCCCATTCGAGTAGAAAATATACTTGAATCAATATGCATATATTTAACGATAAAATATACTCAATTCAAGTATTTTTTTATTCCGTGTTTCCTCGCCTTCCAGTTTCCCTTCATTTCTTCCAACAAATTTTGAGTTTTGAATTCCAAAAATCCTTGCAAAATCCCAGTGGAACTGTCACTGAACAAAAATCTCCACCAAATGTATTTCCCTAAAACTTCCCTAAAACTGAAACTTCAATTCAAAGAAAGAACCACGATTATTATTCTTCCATCAATTCAATTTTTCAATGAATATTGAAATGAAAAGAGCCCAAAAAAATTCTCCCCGCAGAGTATATGTAGAAGCCCAAATGCTCGGCTGGCTTATGCAAAGCACCGAATCATGGCTAAACGGATTTCCAAGCACTGAAGTACGGGGCGGTGGGCCAGTAAATTCTCGCTTTCGGTGTTTGTGAACGAACACCAAACGAATCCTCACGGAGGAATCGGAATAATCGCGAGGTGTAATTAATTTGGAGAGGCGCTGGAATAGGGTGTTAAGTGTCGGTTCATTGGGATGTGCAATGAACGAATTATCCGTCAGTGTCCACGATGTTGACATTTATTTCCGATTAACCCGGCGGAATATTAATATTCAAATTGGTCAATTTCAGCCGTCCGTACGCGGCCGTCAACCCCCAAAACGTAATTCAATTTGTCAAGAGTTGAAGCAATTTTGGATTTAATTACCCGGGATTTAAACTATTCCTAATTGACCCCAAATCCCATCTCCATAAACCCTTCACCCGATTCGCGAAGCAAAAAAAATATTTTGAAGATGAATTTCCGAGTTCTGCGGATGTAAATTATTCATGAGGTCGTAACTGGAAACAAAATGGAAATACATAAATCAAGGAAGAGCTGAAGGTCGGCGAGACGAGCTTCGAGCGCACGTGAGCTCTTGACCGAGGCTTGAAATCTGCTACATCCCGAGACATACAATAACAGGAGTCGAATGCGGTTAGTTTTCAAAAGTGAGGGATCCAGAGGACCCCGAACATTTCTCTCCGCGTGTTATTAAACCTTTTTGCCTGAAATTCCCGATACACTTTTCCGAAATTATTATCTCATTTTAAATTCTATTGAAATTTCAAGGAATTTCGTCATTGAAAATTCAGAATTTCATGAAAATATCAACGACAACTGGAAATTTCAGTTAAATTATTCTCAGAAAAATAGTAAAAATCAGGAAAATTTCGATAAATATACTAGTGCAGTACATATTTTTTAATTGATTAAAAATGTTGAATAACTTGATAATAATATCATTAATAAAAGACTAGTCAAAAAACGGGAAAAATTCAACCAAAAATAAAAAATTTCCCACTTACAAAAAATATTTCATCTCGTGCTCACGTATCCGGGATTTTCAAAATCAAATCACAGGTAAACATCTCCACACAAATCACTGAATTAAGGCCACAAAGATTCACTGGGGATTGTCATATACTCGAGAGGAGAGAAGAGATTTATCCAAAGACTACAAACTCTGTAAAATCTCTTTGTGAAGTATTTTTTTCCGCAGCGAGAGGACACGTTTTCCCTGTTTACTGTGGCAATGCCTCGGGATATTCCGCCTGAATTCCTTTTTTTATCCTCCCAAATGTACCCCGTGCTTGTCTGGGGTAGACTGCGTCACATCCCCTCGTCGTCATCCCTCGCGGCAACCCGGCCGCACAGTTTAGACCAGGATATCTGTGGCGCAAGCGCCGTCACCACGCGCCTTCTCGCTCCAGATAATACCGGTCCCCCTAAACTACAGACTTTCGAAAATTTCCCATCATCTTTTGATGTTTTTCAGACAATCCAAGTTCATTTCATTTCTTCCCCAACATTTGCGGGCTTTTACAGGGGAAATCACAGGGGAGTTGTGATTGTCGCTTGCAGGAAATGAATCAACGGATACACTGTTGGTTTTTTGTTGAAAGAGGAGTGGCATAAAACGTCTGAGTTATGTTAATTTATCTGTTTAACGATGTATTACACCCTTATCGCCAAAATTCACGATTTTTGAGTTTTTCTGGTAAATTTTTGATCGGATTGGCCGGAAAAAAAAACCGTTTTTGCGTTTTATCATTACTAAATGACTCACGAAATTTCATGATCGTGCAATTATTTTCCGGCGTTTTTTCGAAAACTTTTTGGAAATTCACAAAACTTTAGAAAAAATGCAGGAAAATGATTGCACCACCATGAAACTTCGTGAGTCAGTCAATAATGTTAAAATGCAAAAAGGGTATATTATTTCGCGTCAATCCGATCAATAATTTGCCAGAAAAATGAAAAAAAACGTGAATTTTGGTTGAAACATCCTTAAGAAAATTCAATTTTTCTCGTTGAGGTCTATGATTTTTTATATATTTCTCAAAGAGGATATTCATTATTAAAGGGATTATTATTTCGAAACAGAGAATATTCACGATATCTAATCAAATAAATCGTTTATTTGATTCTAATAAAGAATTTATTCAATTCAGTATCGAAGTGGTAAAATGGTTTAAGTCGACTCATCTCACAGTTGAGTTTTTGAGGAATATTTCCGAATCTGAGGGAGATAGCGAAATTTTCCTAATTACATTTATTGTAGTTCTCGATCGGCTCTACAAAAAAGGTTATAACAGAAATTCTGCTATCTTCCTTAGATTCCGAGATATTCATTGAAAATTGGGCAATAGTCAAAATTGCCTTGTACCGTTCTACCACTTCGCTACTGAATTCAAATTATTTTGTTGGGAAAATTTGAAATTTCATGGCCAGTTTAGAAGTATTTTTCATAAAAAATCATGAATTTCATTTTTTACTGGTAATTTAATGGAATTATAAATTGTCAAGCAGCAAGAAGCGATAATTCCCCAACTTATTTGAATTTTTCATCAAAGTATAAACATGAATTGCGAATTTGAGAGAATATTTATCCGAATTTCCCTAATTTATCCAATTTTTTATAGAACAATTGAGCGGAAATTTCCAGTTTCCGTCGATTTTTGAAAATTCAAGAATATATTTATCGAAATTTTCCTGATTTTTACTGTTTTTCTGAGAATAGTTTAACCGAAATTTACAGTTGTAGTTGATATTTCCATGAAATTCTGAATTTTCAATGACGAAATTCCTTGAAATTTCAGTAGAATTAAAATGTGATAAAAATTTCGGAAAAGAGTACCGGGAATTTCAGCCAAAAATGTTTAACACGCGGAGAGAAATGTTCAGTAAAAATTCCGGAACTCTCACTTCGCTCACCGATTATGGAATCGAGACAGAAAATTGAAGTGATGGTATCGTAATTTTCACAGGAGATTCAGATAAAAATTACGGAACACTGAAAAAATTTCGTGACAGTTCCGTAAAATTTCCTACAACCACATTTCGCTCCGGAATTACGGAAAATATACGTAATTTTTATTGAATATTTCTCTCCGTGTAGTCCATAATTCTTTATATAATGAAGATATTTCTCCGAAACATAAATGTCTCACGAGAACAATTACTATTAGGAGAATTATCACGTTCTGTTGGAAACTTTCTTTTTGTCCACAAGTAAATTGATTCAACACGGCAAAATATCTCTTCAGGGGAACATATAATTTTTCCGCAGAACAAATGTTTCTCTCAGTGTACACTTGTACACTTGCACACAGACATGTTGAGAATGGATGAAAATCAATGGAGAGGCCCTTAAATTTCACCGTTTGATGAAAAATCAAAAATCGATGTTCAAATAAGTGATTACAATAATTTCCCCTTTAGAGAAGTCAAATAACCGACTAGTAACGGCTGAAAGTTCAATGTTTTTAGGGTCACAATGGAAAACAGATTTCCCAACTTTCTGGGGGAATGATATGACTCTAACAATCATCCTCCACTTTTCTCGTCCCCTCGGCTTTCTCTCTCCGCCCACTTTACCATCCCACCCACATTCTCTCCCCCATACTCATGTTCACCCTCACTCAACGGTCAATGTCACCAGCATTCTCTTCTGGCAATGGAAGCCACCAAGTAACACCGCAGACTGACTCCCAGTCAAAGTGCAAACTGCCATTTACAACTATGTTAGTAATGCCGTTTGTGACGTGAATTTTCGAAGTATCAGACGTCTTTTCCAACGCAAACTCATTTTTAGTTGAATCAAAGGTGGTTTCTGGTGAGAGGCTGCAGAAAAACTTGGCGAGAGTGTTTTCTCGTTTCAAGTTTGCTGTACGCAGATGGAGGCCTTTGATAAACAACTGAAAAATCGAGGATAACATGTGCACCAGGGAGATGCAAGGGAATTTCGAATTCCGTTTGATGTGATAAAAACTTTTTTTAGACATTGGTTCACCAGAGGCATGACAAACAATTTTATATTTCAAAAAGTAAATGGATAGAAGGTCTTTTTTCATGTTTTTCCAATTAGTTTTGTCCTGTGTGTTTGATAGCGTTTCAAATAGTCTTTGTTACGTCAAAAATTTTTTCAAAGGAACAGAACCAATTATTTGTAATGAAATCAATAAATGATTTTTCGTGGTAAAGAAGTTAATCTGATATTTTCTTTCGATTTTTATGAAACTCTGACAGTTCAAGGAATATCGTTATTAAAAATTCCTGATTTGATGAAAAAATAAATTGAAATCGATGAAAATCAATAGAAATCAAGGAAATTCCGGTAAATACACTCTTGATTTTTCACCAGGGAGATATGATGTAATTTCGAATTTCGTTTGATGTGATAAAAACTATTTTTTAGGCATTGGTTCACCAGAGGTACGACAAAAAATGTTATATTTCAAAAAGTAAATGGATAGAAGGGTCTTTTTTCATCTTTTTCCAATTAGTTTTATCCTATGTATTTGATAGCTTTTGAAATAGTCATTTTTATTTCAAAAATTTTTTCAAAAGAAAAAACCAATCATTTGTAATGAAAGCGATAAACGATCTCTCGTGGTCTCCTCTAAGAATATTTAATACCGAGCGATGTGTCTGTATCTTTGAGAAAATAATCAAATTAATAAAGGAGTTAATCCGATATTTTTTTCGATTTTTACGTAACATTGACATTTCAACACTGAAGAAAAAAACATGGTTTTGCCAAATATATTTACTTGCCACAAATATTTGCATAAGACATGCATAAATTTTCTTGTAGTTAGTAAATATACTTGGCACAAGGTTTTGTTTTCTCAGTGAAGGAATATCGTTAGTAAAAATTCATAACTTAATGAAAAAAAAAATTTAATCTATGAAAATTAATCGAAATCAAGGAAATTTCAGTAAATATATCCTTGAATTTTCAATTAATCAAAGATTCAGCATAATTTAATAATAAGTATTAATATTTTTATTGAGAATTAAAACAAGTTCGAGAATTCCTATCTTCCTGTTGCGACAAACTCATTTTCAAACTAATTTCTGGTGAGAGATTGGCAAAAAACTTGCTGAGAGTGTTTAACCGTTCAAGTTTGATATACGCAGATGGAAGCTTTGATAAACAACAGAAAAATCGAGGATAACATGTGTGTAAGAGAGATATGAGAACGCTTCGAATTCTGTTTGATGAAAAACATTTTTTTAATGCATTGGTTTACCAGAGGGACGACAAACAATTTAATATTTCACATAGTAGATGAATAGAAGGTTTTTTAGCAGTAGATCGAACGCCCTATGAGGGAAATCCCACCGCGCGTCGTTTTTCTCTAATTACAATTGACTGGCTAACCGGAAGAATTCAAAAAAATTTGACTTTGTCAATTGAAGTGTCTAAAAAATTATAGTAGTTTTAAGAACAACATATTTCCCAAAATTCCGAAAGAAAACAAATTATTTCGGACAGATGAATTATTTTTTCCCATGTTAAATGAAATTTCCCATGACGTGACGTTGTCAGAAACTCGCTAAACGCGCCCGGGCAGTATAGAGTGAATTTGGCAATGCTAAATCCTAAATAACACGGCGGCGAATCCCCGCGGAGGTGACCAAGTCGCAGGGTCACGTCTGGTGACCAGACCAGGGTTAAAATTTTTTTTTCAATGGATTTTGTTCTCCGCCTTGAATTGTTCTTTGAATAGTCCTTTTTACCTAAAAAAATTGTTGAACAAAAAATCTAATTTGTTCCGAATAAAATTGCCATTTTATCAGCAGAAACGACCATTTTACGATCGCAGATATGCAATTATCCACTTGTTTTTTCTACTACGAGTATGTCCAATGTTCCACAGTAAACTAGATAATCAATCACCTGCCAAATGTAATTTTGTTCTCAACTTTTAATTGAATGCTTCAATGGCGTAATTAATTTTCAATTTAAACGAAACGAATCCAATGAATTCGTCCTAATTCGATTGAATTCTACCGGGAAATTCAGTCATTTTTTGTCTCACACACTTTTTCACATTAAAATTAACGTCCAATTCGCAATGAATAATAGGGGAAGATGAACGGACAATGTTCGGTCAATGAGTCTGGATAGGGATATCTCCCTCGGGGTTAATAGGATATCGTTCATTTCCGGTAGGCAAGAGGCCCTCCATTACGTACTGGTGAATCCAACTTTGAGTAATTAATTCTCCTTGCCGTCAATTACGCTCGTTCGCCCAACGGTTTTGGCGCTACAACTTTTGCGCCTTGGTGTTATTAAAGGGGGTATAAAGGCGGTTAATGAACCATTAGCGTTGCACGAGGACTCGGTGGTTATTTTTCATTGAGCGAAAGTTGGAGGAAAACTTGAGGTGACCCAATCGGTTTAAGAATTTGATTAAATATACCGGGGAAATTTCATCAGTTATGTAATCTGCACGGAGAAAAAAATCTAGCTTCCGGTTTCTGGATTTCAGTACTCCATGGTACACTGTTAGAAATTTTTAGAAATTTCAGGGAAAACATGGCAGTAATTCTCATGAGAGTGACATTGAATCCGATTTACACAGAGAGAAATATTCAGTAAAAATTACGGATCCATTCACGTAATCCGCAATGGGGAATCGTTTCCCGGCAATTTTTATAGGAATGGAAGAGAAGAAATCTGAAACGTTCAGTGAATTTTCAGGTTCATTGCCGAACAAAGTACGAAATTGTAACGTAATTTTTGCCGAAGAAGTAAAATCTTACAGAAATTTCCCGACTTATTATGGCTCCAAAATAAAAAATTCTTGAACGTTCATCAATTTTTATGAAGCTGGTGAGTTATTTCTACGTTCCGTTCCGTAAAATTTCTCGATCGTTGGGGAAAAATTACGGAACGACTTGTTGTCCCCATAACGGTGAGTCATCAGACGGGTGGTTAATTTTTACAGAGCAAATCGTAGAATTTACGTGGCGATTCGTACAATTTCAGTTCCGATTCACACTTTTTAACGAATTTTAATTCGCTCGGGGGATTACGTTTCGAAACGTAATATTTACGTCTTTTTCTGGTAATTTTTATTGAATTTTTCTCTCCGTGTAGGGGAGAAACGGTTATAAAATGTCAAGTTTTAGGTAGACTTCAAGGAAACCCATGAGTTTTTAGTGGCAGTTAGACGAAATTTGAGAGTGAAATTTTACAATTTGATTGAATTTTCAATGGAACAGGAATATTCTGAAACAAAATGACTTAAATTTTCAATTTGGTCTTGAATTTTCCTGTTTTTTCCAAATTTTGACGGAATGATTGAACTGAAAAATCAAATATTTTATTGATTTTCAGATCATTTGAAAATAAAATCAATAGAATATTTGACTGATTAATGACAAGATTTCCTAAAATTTCAGTGGAAATTAAACATGATAAAAATTTCCAGGCTTTGACACGGAAAACTCAGACGAAAATTTTTAACAGTGTAGACTGCTAAGGAATTTCCTGAATAATCTTATAGTAATAGTCAAAAAAGTCACATTGCATTCACAAATTCAGTAGCGAAGCGGTAAACCGGGTTAAGTCGATTTTGACTTTTGCCCAGTTTTTGATGAATATCTCGGAATCTAAGAGAGGTAACAAAATTTTTTTCATTAACTTTTTTATAAGCCTCTAGTACCTCTACCAAAAAGGTCATGACAACAATTTTTTTATCTCCTGTAGATTCCGCGATATTCGTTAAAAACTGCCAATACTCAAAATCGACTTAACCTGGTTTACCGCTTCGCTACTGAATTCAAACTAGAAATGACCCGAAAATTCCACAAATTCTTTAAATTTCCACTTGAACATGAACATCAAAAGTTCAAATACGCGTCACTAAAATTAAAATAAACAATACTTAATTGTTGATAAATATGGGAATGAATAACAACATGAATGAAACAAAAAGTTTCTATTATCAATCGTAGCGATTTTAAAAATTCCATCAATATTTTTCCTCATTACCTTCAATAACTCAGACTGCACCGATCGTTTCTCCCTAAATTCGCCATAAAACGCTTCCTGACCTACTTATAATTGCAATGACATAATTTTTCCCTTCCCCTTCTACTCCTTTTATTGTATTTCCTTCAAGTTCTGCGGTGAATGAGGTCGAGTTGGTGGAATGCTGCCAGGCAGTTTCGATGTACAATGTATCTCCCAAGAAGAACAGAGATTTCAATTTATCCGCGCTCCATTTTCCTCAATCGTTCCCCTCAAACTTGCAAGATCAAATTCAATAGCCAGACAATTTGATCATTCCATTTGCGCAAAATTTTTTCTGTTATCCCCGGGTGCAGAGTAATTCAATAATTTATCACCCTGAAATATTCAATAACTCGGAGAATACCCATCAGAGCTCCATTAAACCACGAGAATAACATAGCATGAACTTGGATATTTTCCGATAAATATCCCCTGCCACGTGAATTGAGAACGGATTTAGCTGGAGAGACGAGAAGAAAAACTTCAGCAAACGATTTCAATATTTTTTCTTTCACCTTCTTCGGGATTTTTATCCCTCCCGCTGCTCTCTACTATATGAAAACTTTGCGAGTTTTTACTGAGAGCGGAAATATCGAGAGTGAGAAAATTACTCTCGAGGTCTTTTATCGATTTGAAATACCTCCTTTCAGGGACAGAAAGTGTATAAATATCAACGTCATTTTATCTATTTGGGAAAGAAACGCGAAAACAACTCCAGAGTTACGAGGAATTTGCAATGGAAAGACAGGAGGATTCTATTCTCTTTTTTATTAATGCTTTAGAAATGCTGTGGGAGCGAGCGAAGCGAGCGAGGGACGGGCGAAGCTGTCCGCGGTTGGGGAACGAAGGAAGTACGTAATCACATTATTTTATCTAAATATTATGATTATGCCGATGTCTACAAAACTATCCATGAAATTTCAATTTTTTTCACCAGTGTGGATTAGTTTAAATAATACTGATCAAAACAAATCAACGGAAGCTGTAAATTTCAATTTAATTATTCCATAAAAATAAATAAAAATTCAGCATGAACATGCATGTGTTCATTGAAATTAGAGCCTTTTGTAAATGATAAAAAGCTGATAAATCAGTCTATCAATTTTTTTCTATATAATATGGCCACCTAAACATATCCAAGCAGATTGGGTGGGAGCGAGCGAAGCGAGCAAGGGACGGGCGAAGCTGCCCGAAGTTGGGGAGCGAGGCGAGTATGTAATCACCTTATTTTATTCAAATATTATGATTATGCCGATGTCTGCAAAACTATCCATGAAATTTCAATTTTTTTCACCAGTGTGAATTCGTTTAAATAATGCTGAACGGAATCATTAATAAATTAAATTTTTAAAACAGTCATTTTGATGGAGGAAAAACCGCTTGGCTTGTACATAATAAATACTTCCCCGATAAAAAAATTTTCATAATTGAAAACAGAAAATTATTCCAAACAAAAATTGCCGAACATTTCTCTCCGCATATCATAAGTGTCAAACAAAAAACCGAAAATTCAAAAGGTTCATGTATCTCTGTCGTATTTGACAATCCCCTTTGAATTAACCAGATGCAATGTTCCTGTTACGTAACAGGCCCGTTTTAATCCGAATTTTCCACTGAAAATGTGGCTCCCGGTGAAACTGAATAGAGCGAGAATTATTCAATTTAATCACAGAGAGGAAAATGCTTCACGATTACGCGAATGGAATACAGGATTTTGGGGTGAATTCGGGCCTCTCCCTTTCACCCTAGTTCCTCGTAGGCAAAACTGAATTCATTGTAGCCTCTAAAGAGCTCCCCAGTGTCACCAAACAT
Organism: Diachasma alloeum; assembly: GCF_001412515.2. Taxonomy (NCBI): domain Eukaryota; kingdom Metazoa; phylum Arthropoda; class Insecta; order Hymenoptera; family Braconidae; genus Diachasma; species Diachasma alloeum. Next base: position 82,614 of record NW_021680490.1, on the reverse strand, counting down.
ACGTCGATGTTACATTCTCATTCCCTCCACATTTCTAACCTTCAGACGCACTTTGAGAATTCCAAATTTACGATTAATTAAATCCACACGTGACATTCAACCCCGATGGATGCTGGAAATGAAATAAAACGGGGGCGAAATATACCGTATCGAGGAGGTACAATATCTAGTGCATCATCCCGAATTACATTCTTCCTGTCGATGAATGACTAATGTAACTCCATCAAATTGTCCGTAAAATACTGGAAGCTCGCGGTGAGAGAGGAAAAGTTATGGATGCCAGGCTATTCCAGTTATAGTAGAAAATAACGAGCTTTTGAGAACAATAGTCCCGCAAATTGGCAAATGGGGGAATTCCATTTTCCGTTGTGGTCAAGTCAAAAGTGGTGAGAGCCAGGAGGAGAATGGATAAACGTTTTTAGTCATCACCAAAAATTTTCAATTGAAAAATTGAGGATTGGATGTGCATTTGTAAAAGCTGCGACACATTTCAAAAATTACTAAAATGGAGGAAACTCTTTTTTCAATTTCAATTTCAAGAACCATCTCATTGGAAACTTCAACCAGAGAAATTTCGTAATTTTTAGTCAAATAGAAGTCTTTATTTGAAGTTTTTATATTCATTTCAATGAAAAGGTTTCAATTACGCACAAAGAATAATTTAGTCATTCCAAATGGAGGAATATCCTATATCCAAATTATTATTTTATTACTAAGTAATGAAGTCCTTATTTGAATCGCGGGAACTTTGATTTTATATTTGTGGGGACACTACTATGAGTTTTAAAAGTCGCGGGATATTGGAGTGAGATTTTTCATGCATTGAAGATCGATTATATATGTCTAAAAGCGAATACTTAATGCAAAAAAATGCATTTTTTCGCTAATTAAAATTAATATTTTTGAAAAAATGTATACAATAACAATGACGAATGTTTTTTGAAATTCGACTCCTACACATTTAATTTCGCTTTGTTTAATATAAAAATTTGCGCCATTCATGGAAAATAAACAGGAAAATTATCCTTAAAATCTTAAAAATATATTTTCGCTTCTTTCAGAAATATTTTCCGGGCTATTTTACATAAATGATGCAAGTTTTTATAACAAAATTCCTGCCTCCACGAAATAAAATTCCGATATTCAGCTGTCAGAAGCCCAAAAATCCCCGTCAACTTCCAACCCCAAAAAAAAGTAAAAAAAAATGCAAATATTAAAATTTTACGACTAAAAAGTATTTCCTCCCGACAATAAAAGAGCTCTCGACTAGTATAGAAAAAATATATATCCTAGAGATATGGAGAGGAATACACTGGCGTGACTGTTTGAATGGGGGGTAGGTGAGTTAAACCTCGGGGAACCAGAGCGCACAGCGCCACTGCATAATGGTAGGCGTGGGGGGAGAAGGGTGTCTTAACCTCCCTCGCCTGCTTTTCATCATACCGGTCTCATTTCAAATCCCATCCTTACACTCCCTCCCTGTCTACCAACTCATTGTCCAATGGTTTTTTTTCTGCGATCGCGATACCATTTCCAACTAAACGCAGTGATAACTCGGGTCTCTGCAGTCTCTCTCTCCCTCTGTATCAATTTCACAAGATATTTTTCCCTTTCAATCCTCCCCCGATGTTTCTATGTCACTTATTTTTAGTTTATTCCCGTGTCGACATGATATTCATTGGTTTTCAAAGTCAACACTAATGAGGTCGTCCATAGTCCTCGTGTCACTCCCTGGGTCGCGTCAGTTTGCATGAATAAATGTATAACAAAATCAGAATATGAGAGAATATATTTCTACCATCACATATTCGAGATAGCATCCCCATAAAAACCATCAATTTAGTAATTAAAAAGCCATTATGAGTGGATTTTTGTGCGCTGCATGTGCAAATATTTAATCATTCTTTTCGATTGAAGTTCATAGGAGAGTTTATTTATTATCGAGGAATGAATTTTGTTGGAAGGTTGCGTGGATTCGAATTTATTAATAACTAGAGGGCTTCGCCCCTTGCTCGCTTCGCTCGCCAATCCAGGCGGAACTTCGCTCCCCCCCCCCCCCTTCTTGGATTTGTTTAGGTGCTCGTATTATACAGACAAAAAATTGATAGAGTGGTTGACCTCCTTTAAAAAATTGAGATTTTTATTATTTATAAAAAGCTTTAACCAACGACTTTTGTTTTGAGACTCAACCATTTATTTTTCCATTTATTTAAATAGAATAGGATGCGGTCTACTGTGATTATTATATTATTTTTCCAGAATTTGACCGCCATATAATCCCCTGTGAACTTATAGAGATATAATCATATTAAAGATGTAGAGGGGGTATTCCATGTGAACTCACCCAGGTCAAAACCCTCACCATCGCCAATCATATTGCCGATTTTTCCTGTGGTTGTATATGGAAAAATATGACTTCTCAAATTTTTTCAGATTTTTTGAGGCATCCTATGGGCAGCCATGATTTTTTTGCAAGTTTTATCTTCAAATGCCTGTAACTTCCGTAAAAATCAACCGATTTGTTTTTTTTTTTACAAAATGTGTGTCTTCGAATGCACTTTCCATATAAAAATATGCCGATTTTTTTCAATTCGTTCTTTCATCGATTTCCCCAGAAAAACGTCAAAAAACTTCAAAAAACGAGTCGTTTTCAAAGTTGGACCCTTTTTATGTTTTTCAAGAAATTTCAGTGACTATATTGGACCAAAATAAAAATTTTCACCAAAGGCCAAAGCGGGATCTCTATTAGAACACACCACTCGGAAAGATTTATTGTTAACGAATTTTCAAAAAATCATCAAATTGTTCCAGATTCGAATATAATACAGTGATTCTTCAGGCAGTAAATTCAAATAATGCTTCTGCGCTCAAATGCGAAAAGAATTTTGCAATTTTTGAAATTTTTCATTCCGGATTCATATATTCAAATTGGAAATGACGGCCACGAAATGGGCAGCCCACTTTGGCCTTTGGTGAAAAATTTTATTTTGGTCCAATATATTCACTGAAATTTTTTGTAACATATAAAAAAAGTCCAACTTTAAAAACGACTCGTTTTTTGAAGTTTTTTGAGGTTTTTCTGAGGAAATCGATGGAAGAACGAATTGAAAAAAATTGGCATATTTTTATATGGAAAGTGTGTTCGAAGACGCAGAATTTGTAAAAAAAAAAACTCAAATCGGTTGAGTTCTACGGAAGTTACAGGCATTTGAAGATAAAACTTGCAAAAAAACATAGCTGTCCACAGGATGCCTCAAAAAATCTGAAAAAAATTGAGAAGTGATATTTTTCCATATACAACCACAGGAAAAATCGGCAATATNAATTTGTAAAAAAAAAAACTCAAATCGGTTGAGTTCTACGGAAGTTACAGGCATTTGAAGATAAAACTTGCAAAAAAACATAGCTGTCCACAGGATGCCTCAAAAAATCTGAAAAAAATTGAGAAGTGATATTTTTCCATATACAACCACAGGAAAAATCGGCAATATTATTGGCGATGGTCAGGGTTTTGACCTGGGTGAGTTCACATGGAATACCCCAGAGATAATAACTCATCTCATCATCAGGGCCACAGATAAGGGGCAGAATCAGCAGTATCTCCTGAATTTCTAAACCTCCTTATTTTTTTATTATATAGAGAGATTGACAAATTACTGATTGATGCGGATTTACTGATAATTAACGAATAGCCTAGTTGATACATGGTCGGGCCCCTCATTTGATTTACACTCAACTCTCAACTGAATCATTAAGGAATATTCAGTGGTTCATACACCAAATCTTGTTAATAATAGATAAATCCTTCTGTCAGACATCATGATATTCATTAAGTTTCAAAGTCAATACTAATGAGATCGTCCATAATCCTCGTGTCGCTCCCTGGATCGCGTCAGTTTGCATGAATAAATGTATAACAACATCAGAATATGAGATAATACATTTCTAACGTCACATATTCGAGATGACATTCCCGTAAAACCATAAATTTTCTAATTAAAAAGCCATTATGAGTTGATTTTTTGTACGCTGCATGTGCAAATATTTAATCATTCTTTTCGATTGACTCCATTGGACTAAATGAATAAATATATTCGCGTTTATTAATAACTATGGGCTTTCGCCCCCTGCTCGCTCCGCTCACCAACCCCCATATGACCTCTATATGACCTCCATGATCCTTACTCTGATCCGTGTGACCCTTATTTCGACCCCTCATTTCTGGCCCTTTCGAGTACCAAATTTTCATCACCAGAAGTCGATTTGGATTTGCATAATACAGAGACCCTTATTTTGACCCTTAATTTCTGACCCTCATGATCCTTATTTGGACCCTTAATCTGACCTTCGTGATCCTTAATATGACCCTTCGGACCCTTATTTGGATCTTTAATCTAACCCTCATTATAACCCTCCTGACCCTTATTTGGACCCTTAATCTTGTGACTATTCATCTGATCCATGTGAGCCTTAATTTAATCCATATGACCTTTGTGACCCTTATTTGAACCATTATTCTGACCCTCATGACCCTTATTCGACCCCCGTGACCCTCATGACCCTTGTAACCTTTATTTTTACCCGTGTGACCCTTATTTTGACCCTTGTGACTCTTAATTTTAGTCTTAATTTCGAGTACCAAATTTTTATCACCAGAAGTCGATTTGGATTTTTATAATATATAAAGAGATATTCAATTCTTCGTATACCAGCCTCACGGATAATAAATAAATTCGTCCACCAGTGAAAATGATATTCATAGGTTTTAAAAATCAACACTAATGAAGTGGCCCATAGCATTAATAAATGTATAATAAAAACTGCACATGAGAGAACGCATTTCGTCCATCCCATATTCCAGATAACATCCCTGTTAAAACCGTTAATTTACTAATTAAAGAGCCCTGATGAGTACAAATTTTTCCACTGCATGCACAAGTATTCAGTGATTCCTTTTGATTAAAATTAGATGTGAAATACTCCGCGGAGTTTTATGATTAAAAAAATCTCCACAGAATTAAAAACAACTCTACCTGCTGATGAAAAATGTAACAGGCAATGTTAATCCAATTAATGTTGGTATTTACCAGTTTTATGTCTTGCGAGATTTACCCAGATCCATTAAATTTTCCAGGGAAAAAATACGAGAGAAAAATGGAGGCGCAGAATGAGGAAATTCTTTCGTCCACCCATGACATTGTTTTATGGCTCTACTTGATATATGGAATTTTATACTTCACCGCATTTATTTTTGACTTTTTTTTATGGAAGAATAAGTGTATTCACTCTCAATAAACAGACGAATAAACACGGACTTTTCAATGACAAACAGTTGATAATACCTCCGGACAGTTTTATGAGGACAATGCAGTCACAAGGGGGCGAAAAGTTGAGGTAGGTTACAACTTTGGCTCGCTTGGTAGACCCAGTGGGTCGTCGTTAAAACTTGGAATATGAGAAAATGCCTGAGTGAATAGACGGGAAGACCACCGACTCGGAGACTTGAGTTGAATTTTTTCTTTTTTCGTTAAAAAGAAGAAATGAAAGGGGGGGGGGGAGAGAGAATTCTCAAAGGGTAGGAAAATGAAACAGTGGAACTGGGGAAGTATTCGTGTGTGAAATGATGCGAGTCTTTCATCAGTCTCCATAAAACGTAATAATAAGAGGGCGACAGTGAGAGCGGAGAATAAACGAGGACAAAATATGAAACTGGAGAAAAAACCGAGGAGTAAGTTGTTTTTCTTTGAGCGAAAATAAAAAATAACTGAAAAATAAAAATTCCAGTAGGGGGAATTTTTGGGGGGCATTCCTGTTCTTTTTGTTTTATTATTGATAGATAATTCTGTCCAGCATCTAGGCTACGCTGTGAGAAAGAGAATTGAAATTTCTTGGACAATTGACTATTCAATTTCCGGAGAGTGATATTAAATTCGATTTAGGAGGAAAAAATTATGAAATTTCAGATTTCACTCTGAAGAAGACGAAAATTCTTCGACTTACTTGAATTTTTTAATCAATCAAAGATCAAATTTGTCAATTAAATTGCGTGAGAAAAATTTGACGAATGTTTACGTAAATTTTCCTAATCTCCATCAATTTTCGTAAAATAACTGAACTAAAATTGATTATTCATCATTTAATTTACAATTTCCATTAATTTTCCCTGAAGTTTTCAATTTTAACTGACAAAATTCCTTGAATTTTAAGTGAAAATACTATGAAAATAACTTCAAGACTAAAATTTTCCAAAAATGTGTAACAGCGTATTATGCATAATGATTATGAAATTCTAACAATTACTCTGCACTCATTCATGCATATTCTCTTAAATCCCATTGATTTTCCGAATAAAATACGGTTTTTTTTTCAAGTACTTCTACGCTAACTAGAGTGGCTAGTATCCACCCTTCACACTGAAGCTACTCCGTCATTCCACACTCAACACGAGGGCGAAAAAGGGTGGGTTTTGTAGGACCCTTGCGGCTCTCCATCACCTAGTCCGATCGTTGCCAGGGTCCAACGTCTGTCATCCCCACTGAATTCCCCCTCTCTCTCTCTCTCTGTCTCTCTCTATTTTTCAACCCCTCTTTTTTATTGTACGTGTCTCTCACCCATCTACAATTCCTTGTTGCGGACGTACACCATTATCCCCAGCTCAATGTCTAGTGTTACATGGTGCTACACCTCTCAATGCATCCACTTCGAGTGTCGAAATCGATTCGCCATTGGAATTGAATGAGTCGATGCAGAGTTGCTTCAACGTTTCATTTGTGAAAATGACAAAGGTTGAACACTCAAGTGAGTATTATTCAGTAGTAACTGATCAAAGCCTGAAATTGCTCATTTTCCAATGATTACTCTGCCCTTTTTTACTCCAATAATGTCCTCAATTTTTCTCCCTCCGTCAAATCAATATTCAATTTCATAGTTAATTTACGAGGGTAAAAAAAACGAATGAGGCAGAAATGGTGAAATGAAATGAGAAAAGTTCAATGACAGAGTTAATGGGAAGTGGAGCCTGTGATATAATAGAATGGTCAGCTGCAGGGAGCACTGTGTCATCACCATGCCCAGCATAAAAATCTCCTGGTTCACACTCACTTCAACAAACTCCACCCTCGAAAAACCAATGGGCGCAGCAAAACTCAGAAATTCCGTGTTCAGCATATTCCATTGGGGATGAATCACTGGGGAGAGGAGGTTTCTGCGTGGCAAACAATTGTAATCATTTGTTGAGGCTTATTAACGGAATCCTTGGATCCTGGGCTTTACTGAGATTCGTATTACATCACTTGAAGTAAGTTGGGGACTTGAAGCGTCACAATACTAGTAGCGTTAATCCTCTTTTCTACTTGGCTGGTTTGCATCCCCCCGGTGCTAAATCCACATCCTGCCTCGCGGAGTTTAGAGTTGGGGCGATGTACAGGAACTCTTTTACATTATGGAGAAAATTTTTGGGGGATTTTGGATGGGTGAGTGTAGGGCGGGAGGCCATAAAATTGGTGCTGGTGGAATTTATTTTATTCTCGCATTTTTTAGGAGAAATTGAGATGATTCAACGCGAAGAATAGTTTTTAGAACTCACAATTCGCTCATCGATTACGGAATCGACTCAGGAAATTTAAGTGACGGTATCGTAATTTTGCACAGGAGATTCAGATAAAAATTACGGAACGCTCGGGAAAAAATCCGTGACAGTTCCGTAAAATTTCCTACAACCACATCTCGCTCTTAAACTTTTAATTATTCAAGTAGTGATCAATTTAATTCCTCACGTACGGGGTCGATCCATGGTATCGACCCATGCGGATGTGAACGCTTGTTTTTTAAATTGATCATTTAGAAATCTATGAAAAATAACTTGATCAGACAAACAAAACTGGAAATCGGCCATTATGGAGAGGATTTTTGGGGGATTTTTGATGGGTGAATGGAGGGCGGGAGGCCACAAAATTGGTGGTGGTGGATTTCATTTTATTCTCGCATTTTTTTGGAGAAATTGAGATGATTCAACGCGCAGAATACTTTTTAACTTGTCGACCCAAAGGCAGGGGTAGCCATATTCGTAAATCATAATTACCGTTAAATTTGGAAGCCGTCAAATAGTTAATATCACTCTTAAACTTTTAATTATTAAAGTAATCATCAATGCATGGTATCGACCCATGCGAATGTGAACGCTTGCTTTCAAAATTGATTATTTCCAAATCTATGAAGAATAACTTGATCAGACAAACAAAATTGGAAACCCGAATACTGTAGCTTCAATTAGATACTAATTATGAAATCGGCTATTGGGTTTATTTCCCAATATTATTCACCAACGCTCTTTGAAAATGTTCAACGTTTTCAACGTTTTTTTCAACGTTTTTTTGATTGTACAATCATAATTTTTGGAGACTCCAGGGCTATGTAGAGGACGGTGGGATAAAATGGACACTTTAGACTTTTTTTTAATTGTTCATAACTCAGAAACAAATTTATCAATTGAGCTCAGTTTAGGCTCGTTACAAAGGGAAAGAATTGTTCTTTGTATTGAAGAGAAAATTTTTTAATTTCATCAACATTTCAACCCCTCATTAAGATTTAAAAAAAAGTCAAAAGTGTCCGTTTTACCCTAACCTCCCCTAAAACTGAATAGCAACTGGAGATCATTTCAGATTATCAAAATAAAAAAACAGCCAAGATCACGTTCTAAAGATAATCCACCCGGGCATTAAATAAATTAAACTTCAATTAATGTCGATGGATGGGGCTCAACAATACCTACATTTGAGAAAATGTCGGACTTTTTAAATCATAATGGGTCGATATAATATAGAAAATCCGAAAGTTAGATTTGAACGATTACGAAGCTCCCATAAATTTTGACTATTGGTAAATTTCGACCAGGTAGCAAAATTTTTGTTACAATCTTTTTCGTAACTCTGAATTGGCTCAACCAAAAATGTCATTACAAAAATTTCACTATCTCCCTTAGACTTCGAAATATTCCTCGAAAACTCATCTAAAAACTAAGTCGACTTGAATCCTTTTACCATTTCGCTACCTTAATATCCAAACAATACTGGAGGTTGAATGAAGCCAGAAATTGGTCCCAAGAGTACTTCAGATATCATCGAAGTACGAGCAATTCCCTAATAGCTCAACAATCGAAACTCCAATCTAGACGCTTTCCAGCTTTCATCCCCCCACCTTAATATTCCCGTTTACCTCCTGTAATGATTCCCCATTCACAGGAAAATCACCAATTGTTGTAATCCCCAAACGTGGAATGGAAAACGAACAATTGATTTTCCGTTTCCAATTTCCCAAACTGAAAAATCATACTCTTTACGATAACTCTTTCACTTTTCCCTCCAATTTTTCAACTGAAGGCCCACATTTCTGCTGAACTATTTGTTCCCTCCGACGCTTTTAAATAGGAACTGGCTGAATAGAGATTGCACAGTTGCGTGTACTGGGTACACTCGAACAGATTGAATTTTAGAAAAACATTTGCCGAACCCCGGGGTTCGTTTTTTTCCTCCTATTTTCTTTTTTCCAGCGGATCTTTCTCCACTTATTCCCCAGTCGACAAACACTTGTTGAAGGGGGATTGAGACAGTGCCCCGGGGATTTTCAATAAAAGAGTACTGGTGACTATTTTTTCCTGCTCTTTTTACTCCCCCCCCCCCCCCCCCCCNTTTTCTTTTTTCCAGCGGATCTTTCTCCACTTATTCCCCAGTCGACAAACACTTGTTGAAGGGGGATTGAGACAGTGCCCCGGGGATTTTCAATAAAAGAGTACTGGTGACTATTTTTTCCTGCTCTTTTTACTCCCCCCCCCCCCCCTCCCCCCTCACCTTTTATTCGAGCAGAAAAAATATTTTTCACTCTTCCGGGACTGTCTCTGCATTCGATTGCAGATATGCTATCGAAAGTTGATCTATTTTTATCGGGGGTCATTTTTCATTGTGGGATTTCTGTGGATTTTGTTTTCATTGTGGTTGAAAATAAAATGCAATGATATTGATCACTGGACTCACCCTTGGCCCTCACTGGAATCGCACTGGAGCCTTCAGTTTCCACAGGCTCACCTCGATTCTTTACGTGTTGCCAGTCTTCACGTAACTTTTTCAATTTTTCCTGCAACAGAATTCATCGCAGGTTCGAATCAATTACTGTTTCACTCAATTGTTTCTCTCTTTTTGCTTCTGTTTTTCTCGACAAGCTTACCTGAAGTTCTACGGAGACTGGTTGCTTAGCAGCTTCACACTCCTTCTCCAGATTCGTGTAATTCTCGAGGACCTCTTTTACTTCCATCTCTCGATCCTTCACTTCCACCTGAGTATTCAATGCCATTGGAATTTAATAATTGACAATTGGAGACGTGAGCGGACATCGGCATAATCGTAACGTTCGAATACGATTAGTTTTCCAAATACAAAATTAGTTGATCATATTAAATCAAATATAAACGAGACTGGTAAAAACAATTAATTTTTCATTTGATGATCGATCCACAATTTTAATTATTCGTTGTGCTGTTAATTTTCATCTCTTAATAAAGATTAGCAAACTTCAATTATATGGGAAATTCGATTCGAAAATATTGAAAAATTGAATTAATTAATTAATTAATATAAAATAATAATTATTGGTGAAATTGACAATGTTAAATCATGAGTATCTCATAATCAAACGATACGATTTCCATAAATAAAATTCCTTTTTCAATCAGATAAATTAGTTGATTCAAATAATTCGAAATGAAACTTTTATTCAAACATAAACTCGTTTTTTAATTGAACAAATGGTGCTTTGAGCCAAATGAAGAGTCTATTAGTTAGAAATTGATTTTTTTTAGATGAAGATGACAACAACTTTATTACCATGTAATGATCCTTCACTTGGAATAAATGAATCAATTGTTTTTGATAATTAAAACATTTCATCGAAATAAATCTACAAGTTTATCAATTCCCAATGAGAAAAATATTCTTCGAATGAATAGAAACGATTCGAATGAAGTTTCACGTGATCCAAATGCATCATTACTCCGGTACATCTCAACTAAAATTTACAAACTCACCATAATAATGTCAAGCACTTTATTCCTCTCAGTTTGCGACAACTCTCTCGAGATATTTATCCTCGTGTTGGTCTCCATGACCCACCCCATGATATTATCCAAACAATTGATGTACTTCTTAATCGAAGTTAATTTATTCTCAACGTAATCCCGATGGCTCGACAAACTGCTCTGGCCGGTTGCAATTTCGCTCAAAACCCCCTGCAACTGCTGTTCATCATCCGAATTACGTGAATGACTCTTCAAGCTCTCCAGCTCATTCCTCTGAGCACTGAGTTCGTCCTCCCTCGCCTGAGAGCGTAAAAAATTTTTTTCAAGGTATACAACAATGCAAGCCCGATAAAATTCAAATGACTTGGCCATTATAAACTCCAGGATACTAATAAAACTTGCAATTTTCAGACCGTACTGAATTTTCCAAGAGAGAAAAAGCAATGCTGTAAATCACGTAAATAAAAAATACAATAAAAAGCTCTCATAACTGGAGGAAAATAGAAGCAACAGCTATTCACGTCTTGGCACAGTTAACTCGTCAGGAAGCGGAAATGTATTATTAGTACCAGATGCGAAAATCGAATGAACCAAACATTTGAATTAAATACACTGGAATGACTCACTCTGATCATGGATAATCTGATCGATAGGGACGTATCGTCCGACGGATTGGCGTTGGAGTCCAAGAGTGCATTGACATGTTCAATACTATTCCTGGCTGATTGCAAAATTACGTCCTTGTTATTTATCTTTTTCTCCATTGCGGTTGACCTTTGAAAGAAAATAATAGGTCTGAAGTGGAAATTTAATAGGTAGTCCTTTTTACGGATCACTGTTATCAAGTTTTGGCTTAAATTCCGGTAAACTTTTTGAAAATTTTTATCACATCATAGCTATTTTAGGTCAATTATTTTATTGACATTAATAGAAATCATGAATTTTCAAGTAAATGTATTTTTGAAGTTTAATGTTTTGATTGAAAATTCAAGTAAATTGAGGAATACTCGTCTTCCTGATGCAATATAATTTGCTTCCATTAAAATTACTGGTAATGAGGAACATTCAAGTAAATATAGCATTGAATGTTTCATGTTTTGATTAAAAATTGAAGTGAGTTGAAGAATAGTCGTATTCCTGTTGCTAAAAAATGTAGAATTTCATTGAATTTTCCGTTAAATCTGCAATTTCATTATTTTTCCCATAAATCGAATTTAATATCACTCTCGTGAAAATTCCAACGAAATTCGAAGGAATTGCGTAAAAGAGAATTCCAAAATTCATGAAAAATTATTGAAACTATAATTTTTAGGTCAATTACTCCATGAAAATTAATGAAAATCAGAAACATTCAGATGAATATATTCTTAAATTGTCAGTTAATTGAAAATTTAGCTTAATTTGGTAGTGAATATTACTTTTTTGATTGAAAATTCAAGTAAATAGCGACGTACTCGTATTCCTGTTACTCAGAAATTTGGAATTCCTTTGAATTTTCCGTCAAATCTGAAATTTCATGATTTTCCCCCCCTAAATCGAATTCAATGTCACTCTCCTCAAAATTTCATCGAAATTTCAGAGGATTGCGTAATAGAGAATTCCAAATTTCATGGAAAATTATTGATACGATAAATTATAGGTCATCTATTCCGCGAAAATTAATAACAATCAGGAATATTGTGATAAATATAATCTTGAATTTTCAATTAATTGAAAAATTAGTATAATTTGATACTAAATTTTAATATTTTGATTGAAAATTCAAGTAAGCTGGGGAGTACTCGTCTTCTTGTTGCTCAAAAATTGGGAATTCCTTTGAATTTTCCGTTAACACGAACTCTAATTTTCCTCAAGACAGGAGAAAACTCTGTTGATGAGTCAAAACATGACTCAAAATTTTATCGAATGTGGAATTCCCCCGCATTTTCAATTATTTTATTTATTTTCCCTCTGCTCGTAAAAATGACCAGAAGCCCCTGAAAAATTCTGTTCCTTCGTCTACTTATGTCTCTACGCCCAACCAAAACATAGCCCGAATGTCTAAAAATTCACAAATCTATAATCAAGACACTATATTTTACCCAACTATTCCTAAAAAAACAAGTATCGATTGCGCAGAAATCCGCGAATTCCACTGATGATCAAAAATCCCATGAACCCATATTCCACATCGAATTCTTCAAATCACAGACTGCATGAACAATAAGTTACACCATCTCTTCCCGGCTCGCGTCAAAAGCCAACTGAAATAGCACAACGCAGAGGTTCGTTTGAAGCCAGAACCCATGAATTTCCCTCAAGCATATTTCGGGAATGCCATTGCCCCAGTGTTGCACTACACGTTCTGTACCTCCATATAAACCCACCAACAACAGCCCCTATCCCCCCCCCCCCCC